>NW_027197107.1:45000-68856 GCF_038502225.1 Cherax quadricarinatus | reverse complement strand
ATGAAGATTTAATTTCCTCATGTTTACCATATCTGAGTAATTGAAATTTCTCATCGTTGAACTTCATATTGTTTTCTGCAGCCCACTGAAAGATTTGGTTGATGTCCGCCTGGAGCCTTGCAGTGTCTGCAATGGAAGACACTGTCATGTAGATTCGGGTGTCATCTGCAAAGGAAGACACGGTGCTGTGGCTGACATCCTTGTCTATGTCGGATATGAGGATGAGGAACAAGATGGGAGCTAGTACTGTGCCTTGTGGAACAGAGCTTTTCACCGTAGCTGCCTCGGACTTTACTCTGTTGACGACTACTCTCTGTGTTCTGTTAGTGAGGAAATTATAGATCCATCGACCGACTTTTCCTGTTATTCCTTTAGCGCGCATTTTGTGCGCTATTACGCCATGGTCACACTTGTCGAAGGCTTTTGCAAAGTCTGTATATATTACATCTGCATTCTTTTTGTCTTCTAGTGCATTTAGGACCTTGTCGTAGTGATCCAGTAGTTGAGACAGACAGGAGCGACCTGTTCTAAACCCATGTTGCCCTGGGTTGTGTAACTGATGGGTTTCTAGATGGGTGGTGATCTTGCTTCTTAGGACCCTTTCAAAGATTTTTATGATATGGGATGTTAGTGCTATTGGTCTGTAGTTCTTTGCTGTTGCTTTACTGCCCCCTTTGTGGAGTGGGGCTATGTCTGTTGTTTTTAGTAACTGAGGGACGACCCCCGTGTCCATGCTCCCTCTCCATAGGATGGAAAAGGCTCGTGATAGGGGCTTCTTGCAGTTCTTGATGAACACAGAGTTCCATGAGTCTGGCCCTGGGGCAGAGTGCATGGGCATGTCATTTATCGCCTGTTCGAAGTCATGTGGCGTCAGGATAACATCGGATAGGCTTGTGTTAATCAAATTTTGTGGCTCTCTCATAAAAAATTCATTTTGATCTTCGACTCTCAGTCTGGTTAGCGGCTTGCTAAAAACTGAGTCATATTGGGACTTGAGTAGCTCACTCATTTCCTTGCTGTCATCTGTGTAGGACCCATCTTGTTTAAGTAGGGGCCCAATACTGGACGTTGTTCTCGATTTTGATTTGGCATAGGAGAAGAAATACTTTGGGTTTCTTTCGATTTCATTTATGGCTTTTAGTTCTTCCCGCGATTCCTGACTCCTAAACGATTCTTTTAGCTTAAGTTCGATGCTTGCTATTTCTCTGACCAGTGTCTCCCTGCGCATTTCAGATATATTGACCTCTTTTAGCCGCTCTGTTATTCTTTTCCGACGCCTGTAAAGGGAGCGCCTGTCTCTTTCTATTTTACATCTACTCCTCCTTTTTCTTAGAGGAATAAGCCTTGTGCATACATCGAGTGCCACCGAGTTAATCTGTTCTAGGCATAAGTTTGGGTCTGTGTTGCTTAGTATATCTTCCCAGCTTATATCGGTTATGACTTGGTTTACTTGGCCCAACTTTATGTTTTTGTTATTGAAGTTGAATTTGGTGAATGCTCCCTCGTGACTAGTCTCATTTTGTCGGTCTGGGGCTCCACGCATACATGTCTGAACCTCAATTATGCTGTGATCTGAGTATATTGTTTTTGATATGGTGACATTTCTTATCAGATCATCATTGTTAGTGAAGATGAGGTCTAGTGTATTCTCCAGTCTAGTAGGCTCTATTATTTGCTGGTTTAAATTGAATTTTGTGCAGAGATTTAAGAGCTCGTGTGAGTGTGAGTTTTCATCAGAGCTGCCTCCTGGTGTTATTACTGCAACAATATTATTTGCTATATTCCTCCATTTTAGGTGCCTTAAGTTGAAGTCCCCCAGGAGCAAGATGTTGGGTGCAGGAGCTGGAAGATTTTCCAGACAGTGGTCAATTTTTAACAGCTGTTCCTGGAATTGCTGGGATGTTGCATCCGGAGGCTTGTAGACTACCACAATGACTAGGTTTTGGTTCTCGACCTTTACTGCTAAAGCTTCCACTACATCATTTGAGGCATTAAGCAGTTCTGTGCAAACAAGTGACTCTGCAATGTACAGGCCAACCCCCCCCCCCTTTTGCCTGTTCACTCTGTCACATCTGTATAGGTTGTAACCTGGGATCCATATTTCGTTGTCCAAGTGATCCTTTATGTGGGTCTCAGTGAAAGCCGCGAACATTGCCTTTGCCTCTGCAAGCAGTCCACGGATGAAAGGTATTTTGTTGTTTGTTGCTGGCTTTAGACCCTGTATATTTGCAAAGAAGAATGTTATCGGACTGGTGGTATTGTTGGTACTGGTGGGGGATTTTTTTTCCGGCATTAGTATCTGTATCTGTTGGTTTGGAGTGGAGGCCATCGACTGTGGTTCCACTCCAGGAATGACTGGATTTGGTGTACGATTTCTGCCATTTCCTGCCAGTTTTTTTTCCTTCCTGGCACTAAAAAAGTGATGTGGTAAGATGTAAAAAGGGACACAGATTCTGTAGATATTAAACACAATTAAGACTATGAGGTAGAATTGTCATTGAATACAACAATGAAAATCAAAAGTAGTTGGGGTATTAGAATTTTAGGGGGGCACAAATTTATGACAATATAACACTAACGGTAGACTATGGGTATTATCTGCACTTTACTCTGATTCTGTTAGTCGAGCCTCACTTAGGAATGTTTTAAGGTCATGTTCTGTAGTGATGAAGTATCTCTTCCCAGTGGGCTGTTTCCTAACTGCGATTTTTCGATCCCTCACAAAGCACTGGTGGATTTTTTGGGCATAGCGTAATTTTCTTAGCCGATAAACGAGGTTTTGTCTTGTTTTGGTAAGGCATCATTGACGTAAACATCAGTTTTCATAGAAATAGATGTTTTTAGTAGGTTGTTTCTTTGTACCTGGAGTTTACCTGGAGAGAGTTCCGGGGGTCAACGCCCCCGCGGCCCGGTCCGTAACCAGGCCTCCTGGTGGATCTGGCTGCACGCAAACCAACGTACGAGCCACAGCCCGGCTGGTCAGGAACCGACTTTAGGTGCTTGTCCAGTGCCAGCTTGAAGACTGCCAGGGGTCTGTTGGTAATCCCCCTTATGTATGCTGGGAGGCAGTTGAACAGTCTCGGGCCCCTGACACTTATTGTATGGTCTCTTAACGTGCTAGTGACACCCCTGCTTTTCACTGGGGGGATGTTGCATCGTCTGCCAAGTCTTTTGCTTTCGTAGTGAGTGATTTTCGTGTGCAAGTTCGGTACTAGTCCCTCTAGGATTTTCCAGGTGTATATAATCATGTATCTCTCCCGCCTGCGTTCCAGGGAATACAGGTTCAGGAACCTCAAGCGCTCCCAGTAATTGAGGTGTTTTATCTCCGTTATGCGCGCCGTGAAGGTTCTCTGTACATTTTCTAGGTCAGCAATTTCACCTGCCTTGAAAGGTGCTGTTAGTGTGCAGCAATATTCCAGCTTAGATAGAACAAGTGACCTGAAGAGTGTCATCATGGGCTTGGCATCCCTAGTTTTGAATGTTCTCATTATCCATCCTGTCATTTTTCTAGCAGATGCGATTGATACAATGTCCTATGGTCCTTGAAGGTGAGATCCTCCGCTGGTCTAGTGGCATGATCACTCCCAGGTCTTTGACGTTGGTGTTTCGCTCTATTTTGTGGCCAGAATTTGTTTTGTACTCTGATGAAGATTTAATTTCCTCGTGTTTACCATATCTGAGTAATTGAAATTTCTCATCGTTAAACTTCATATTGTTTTCTGCAGCCCACTGAAAGATTTGGTTGATGTCCGCCTGGAGCCTTGCAGTGTCTGCAATGGAAGACACTGTCATGCAGATTCGGGTGTCATCTGCAAAGGAAGACGGTGCTGTGGCTGATATCCTTGTCTATGTCAGATATGAGGATGAGGAACAAGATGGGAGCGAGTACTGTGCCTTGTGGAACAGAGCTTTTCACCGTAGCTGCCTCGGATATTGGCCTATAGTTATTCAATTCTGTTTGGTCTCCTCCTTTATGGATCGGGATGACCCTTGCTATTTTGAGAACTGTAAGGAAGGTAGAGGATTCAATGGGTTTGTTAAAGAGTGTTGCAATGATTGGTGATAGTACTTGTGATGCTTTTTTGTATATAAAGGGTGGTATGGTATTTAAATCTTATGTCTTGTTTTTTTTAGTGTGTTGATAATAAGGGAGACTTCAGTAGGGTTAGTCGGAGCTAGGAACAGTGTGTTCGGGTAGTTGCCAGTGAGGTAGTCATTGGGTGGGGTATCTGAGCTTGGGATTTTATTGGCAAGGTTTTTTCCTACAGTGGAAAAGAAATCATTGAGTCTGTTTGCCGTTTCAGTTGGTGGGAGTTGGGGTTCATCTGGTTTTGTTAATTCAATTTCGCTATTTCGTGATATCTTTTTTGTTCCTAGAATTTCTGATAGGGTTTTCCAGGTCTTTTTTATATCACCTGTTAAGTTGGATAATCTGCTCTCATGATACAATTCTTTAGCCCTTCTTATCAGGCTGGTTAGGATTGACGAGTAACATTTTGTTTGGTCTCTGGTTATTAGATTTAGATTTTGCCACCGAAGTGGCTAGTTTATTGTGCACCCCATATCCATCCTGTGGACGGTAGCGCGAGAGCATATGGATACACAAAAGGCCTAGGAACTAGGCCCCAAAGGGTTAACAGGAATACATATGGATTTATATCTACATATCTATAGTTCACTTATCTGTTGCAAGCAAATTTAGGAAATTTGCTTAGTATATCTGGTATCTTATTTTCATTAATAAGATATCTTGACATGTCACATAGGTTATTATACTGTCTGTCTCTGTATTCCTCAATAAGTGGACAATTAAGCACATAGTGTTCAAGAGAGTGACCACATAATTTACATTTAGTTTGATCATCATCTGTGTGTCTCCCAAACTGCCAGAAGTACTTGTAACCAAGCCTAAGCCTGGCCACTACAACACTGGTTATGTGACCCATTCTGTACTGTTTTTCGTATAGGTGTTTTGTATTTATGGATTTGAGGATGCTGGGTGTTAGCCAGGGACTGTTCAGTCTCTTAGCTGAATGGTTCAGAGATCTGACACGTTGATAAATTAGACACATGTGCAACTCTTGGGTATCTTTATTGAGGAAACGTTTCGCCACAGAGTGGCTTCATCAGTCCATACAAAGGAGAATCTTGATGAACAGGAGGAGAATGAGGTAATCAGTCCCTCAACCTTGTGTCGATGTGGGCAGTCCATCAATCTTGAACAGAATACGGCATATATGCGGAGAAGCAGCATATAAACTGTAGGCAGTAGAGGAGCAGCAGTCGTAGGTGGTGTCACATTTGTACAATGTGGAAGTAGGTCGTGCCCAAGGGTTAGGCAAGCGAAGAATTCCCAAGTATTAAGATTCCAGAGTGGTGGGCCGGACACTATACTGCACCACCGCACACTGACCAGCTGGAGAGTGGTGGGCTGGACACTATACTGCACCACCGCACACTGACCAGCTGGAGAGTGGTGGGCCGGACACTATACTGCACCACCGCACACTGACCAGCTGGAGAGTGGTGGGCCGGACACTATACTGCACCACCGCTCACTGACACTGACCAGCTGGAGAGTGGTGGGCTGGACACTATACTGCACCACCGCACACTGACCAGCTGGAGAGTGGTGGGCTGGACAATATACTGCACCACCGCACACTGACCAGCTGGAGAGTGGTGGGCTGGACACTATACTGCACCACCGCACACTGACCAGCTGGAGAGTGGTGGGCTGGACACTATACTGCACCACCGCACACTGACCAGCTGGAGAGTGGTGGGCCAGACACTATACTGCACCACCGCTCACACTGACCAGCTGGAGAGTGGTGGGCCGGACACTATACTGCACCACCGCACACTGACCAGCTGGAGAGTGGTGGGCCGGACACTATACTGCCCACGGCACACTGACCAGCTGGAGAGTGGTGGGCTGGACACTATACTGCACCACAGCACACTGACCAGCTGGAGAGTGGTTGGCAGCACACTATACTCCACCACACTGACCAGCTGGAGAGTGGTGGGCACTGACCAGCTGGAGAGTGGAGGACTGGACACTATACTGCACCACCGGACACTGACCAGCTGGAGAGTGGTGGGCCGGACACTATACAGCACCACCGTACACTGACCAGCTGGAGAGTGGTGGGCCGGACACTATACAGCACCACCGTACACTGACGAGCTGGAGAGTGGTGGGCCGGACACTATACTGCACACCGCACTATACTGCACTGACCAGCTGGAGAGTGGTGGGCCACTATACTGCACCACCTCTCACTGACCAGCTGGAGAGTGGTGGGCTGGACACTATACTGCACCACCTCTCTCTGACCAGCTGGAGAGAGGTGGGCCGTGCACTATACTACACCACAGCACACTGACCAGCTGGAGAGTGGAGGGCTGGACACTCTACTCCACCACCTCTCACTGACCAGCTGGAGAGTGGTGGGCCAGACACTATACTGCACCAACGCTCACTGACCAGCTTGAGAGTGGTGGGCTGGACACTATACTGCACCACAGCACACTGACCAGCTGGAGAGTGGTGGGTCGGACACTGTACTGCACCACCTCTCACTGACCAGCTGGAGAGTGGTGGGCCTGACACTATACTGCACCACCTCACACTGACCAGCTGGAGAGTGGTGGGCCGGACTGTATACTGCACCACCGCACACTGACCAGCTGGAGAGTGGTGGGCCGGACACTATACTGCACCACCGCACACTGACAAGCTGGAGAATGGTGGGCTGGACACTATACTGCACCACCGCACACTGACCAGCTGGAGAGTGGTGGGCTGGACACTATACTGCACCACCACACACTGACCAGTTGGAGAGTGGTGGGCCGGACACTATACTGCACCACCGCACACTGACCAGCTGGAGAGTGGTGGGTCAGACACTGTACTGCACCAACGCACACTGTCCAGCTGGAGAATGGTGGGCTGGACACTATACTGCACCACCGCACACTGACCAGCTGGAGAGTGGTGGGCCGGACA
Organism: Cherax quadricarinatus; assembly: GCF_038502225.1. Lineage (NCBI taxonomy): Eukaryota > Metazoa > Arthropoda > Malacostraca > Decapoda > Parastacidae > Cherax > Cherax quadricarinatus. The sequence continues at coordinate 61,838 of NW_027197107.1, read as the reverse complement.
CTATACTGCACCACAGCACACTGACCAGCTGGAGAGTGGTGGGCCGGACACTGTACTGCACCACCTCACACTGACCAGCTGGAGAGTGGTGGGCCGGACACTATGCTGCACCACCGCACACTGACCAGCTGGAGAGTGGCAGGCCAGACACTGTACTGCACCACCGCACACTGACCAGCTGGAGAGTGGTGGGCCGGACACTATACTGCACCACCGCAAACTGACCACCTGGAGTGGGGTGGGCCGGACACTATACTGCACCTCCGCACACTGAGCAGCTGGAGAGTGGTGAGCCGGACACTATACTGCACCATCGCACACTGACCACCTGGAGAGGGGTGGGCCGGACACTATACTGCACCACCGCACACTCACCAGCTGGAGAGTGGTGGGCCGGACACTATACTGCACCACCGAACACTGACTAGCTGGAGAGTGGTGGGCCGGACACTATACTGCACCACCGCACACTCACCAGCTGGAGAGTGGTGGCCAGGTCACTATACTGCACCTCCGCACACTGACCAGCTGGAGAGTGGTGGCCAGGACACTATACTGCACCACCGCACACTGACCAGCTGGAGAGTGGTGGGCTGGACATTGTACTGCACCACCGCTCACTGACCAGCTGGAGAGTTGTGGGCCGGACACTACACTGCAGCACCGCAAACTGACCACCTGGAGAGGGCTGGGCCGGACACTATACTGCACCACCGCACACTCACCAGCTGGAGAGTTGTGGGCTGGTCACTATACTGCGCCAACGCACACTGACTAGCTGGAAAGTGGTGGGCCGGACACTATACTGCACCACCGCACACTGACCAGCTGGAGAGTGGTGGGGTAGACACTATACTGCACCACCGCACACTGACCAGCTGGAGAGTGGTGGGCTGAACACTATACTGCCACCACCGCACCACCGCACACTGACCAGCTGGAGAGTGGTGGGCTGGACACTATACTGCACCACCGCAAACTGACCACCTGGAGAGTCGTGTGCCGGACACTGCACTGCACCAACGCACACTGATGAGCTGGAGAGTGGTTAGCCGGACACTATACCATCGCACATTGACCAGCTGGAGAGTGGTGGGCCGGACACTATACTGCACCACCTCTCACTGACCAGCTGGAGAGTGGTGGGCCAGACACTATACTGCACCACCTCTCACTGACCAGCTGGAGAGTGGTGGGCTGGACACTATACTGCACCACCTCACACTGACCAGCTGGTGAGTGGTGGGCTGGACACTATACTGCTCCACCGCACAATGACCAGCTGGAGAGTGGTGGGCCAGACACTATACTGCACCACCTTTCACTGACCAGCTGGAGAGTGGTGGGCTGGACACTATACTGCACCACCGCACACTGACCAGCTGGAGAGTGGTGGGCGGGACACTATACTGCACCACCGCACACTGACCAGCTGGAAGGTGGTGGGACGGACACTATGCTGCACCACCTCTTACTGACCGGTTGGAGAGTAATGGGCTGGACACTATACTGCACCACCGCACACTGACCAGCTGGAGAGTGGTGGGCTGGACACTATACTGCACAACCGCACACTGACCAGCTGGAGAGTGGTGGGCAGGACACTATACTGCACCACCGCACACTGACCAGCTGGAGAGTGGTGGGCCGGACACTGTACTGCACCACCGCACACTGACCAGCTGGAGAGTTGTGGGCCGGACACTCTACTGCACCACCGCACACTGACAAGCTGGAGAGTGGTGGACCAGACACTGTACTGCACAACCGCACACTGACCAGCTGGAGAGTGGTGGGCCGGTCACTATACTGCACCACCGCACACTGACCAGCTGGAGAGTGGTGGGCTGGAAACTATACTGCACCACCTGACCAGCTGGAGAGTGGTGGGCACTGACCAGCTGGAGAGTGGTGGGCCGGACACTATACTGCACCACCGCACACTGACTAGCTGGAGAGTGGTAGGCCGGACACTATACTGCACGAGCGCACACTGACCAGCTGGAGAGTGGTGGGCTGGACATTATACTGCACCACCGGATACTGACCAGCTGGAGAGTGGTGGGCTGGACACTATACTGCACCACCGCTTACTGACCAGCTGGAGATTGGTTGGCTGGACACTCTACTGCACCTCCCCACACTGACCATGTGGAGAGTGGTGGGCTGGACACTATACTGCACCACCGCACTCTGACCAGTTGGAGAGTGGTGGGCTGGAAACTATGCTGCACCACCACACACTGACCAGCTGGTAAGTGGTGGGCCGGACACTATACTGCACCACGTCTCACTGACCAGCTGGAGACTGGTGGACCGGACACTACACTGCACCACCGCTCACTGACCAGCTGGAGAGTGGTGGGCCACACTATACTGCACCACAGCACACTGACCAGCTGGAGAGTGGTGGGCCGGACACTATACTGCACCACCGCACACTGACCAGCTGGAGAGTGGTGGGCAGGACACTATACTGCACCACCGCACACTGACACTGGAGAGTGGTGGGCACACTATACTGCACCACCGTACACTGCCGATCTGGAGAGTGGTGGGCCGGACACTATACTGCACCACCGCACACTGACCAGCTGGAGAGTGGTGGGCTGGACACTATACTGCACCACCGCACACTGACCAGCTGGAGAGTGGTGGGCCGGACACTATACTGCACCACCGCACACTGACCAGCTGGAGAGTGGTGGGCTGGACACTATACTGCACCACCGCACACTGACCAGCTGGAGAGTGGGGGGCCAGACACTATACTGCACCACTGCACACTGACCAGCTGGAGAGTTGTGGGCCAGACACTACACTGCACCACCGCACACTGACTAGCTGGAGAGTGGTGGGCTGGACACTATACTGCACAACCGCACACTGACCAGCTGGAGAGTGGTGGGCCAGACACTGTACTGCACCACCGCACACTGACCAGCTGGAGAGTGGTGGGCCGGACACTATACTGCACCACCGTACACTGACCAGCTGGAGAGTGGTGGGCCAGGACACTATACTGCACCACCGCACACTGACCAGCTGGAGAGTGGTGGACCGGAAACTGTACTGCACCACCGCACACTGACCAGCTGTAGAGTGTTGGGTCGGACACTAAACTGCACCACTGCACACTGACCAGCTGGAGAGTGGTGGGCTGGACACTGTACTGCTCCACCTCTCACTGACCAGCTGGAGAGTGGTGGGCTGGACACTATACTGCACCCACACACTGACCAGCTTGAGAGTGATGGGCACTGACCAGCTGGAGAGTGGTGGGCTGGACACTATACTGCACCACCGCACACTGACCATCTTGAGAGTGATGGGCTGGACACTGTACTCCACCACCTCTCACTGACCAGCTGGAGACTGGAGGGCCGAACACTATACTACACTTCCGCACACTGAGCAGCTGGAGAGTGAAGGGCCAGACACTGTACTGCACCACCTTTCACTGACCAGCTGGAGAGTGGTGGGCCGGACACTATACTGCACCACAGCACACTAAACAGCCGGAGAGTGGTGGGCCAGACACTGTACTGCACCACCGCACACTGACCAGCTGAAGAGTGGTGAGACAGACACTGTACTGCACCTCTGCACACTGACCAGCTGGAGAGTGGTGGGTCGGACACTATACTGCACCACCTCTCACTGACAAGCTGGAGAGTGCTGGGCCAGACACTATACTGCACCACCGCACACTGACCAGCTGGAGAGTGGTATGCCAGACACTATACTGCATCACCTCTCAATGACCAGCTGGAGAGTGGTGGGCCGAACACTGCACTGCACCACCGCATATTGACCAGCTGGAGAGTGGTGGGCCGGACACTATACTGCACCACCGCACACTGACCAGCTGGAGAGTGGTGGGCCCGACACTATACTGCACCACCGCACACTGACCAGCTGGAGAGTGGTGGGCCGGACACTATACTGAACCACCGCACACTGACCAGCTGGAGAGTGGTGGGCCGGACACTATACTGCACCACCTGACCAGCTGGAGAGTGGTGGGCTGGACACTGACCAGCTGGAGAGTGGTGGGCCGGACACTCTACTGCACCACCGCACACTGACCAGCTGGAGAGTGGTGGGCCGGACACTATAATGCACCACCGCACACTGCACCACCGCACTCTGACCAGCTGGAGAGTGGTGGGCCAGACACTATACTGCACAACGGCACACTGACCAGCTGGAGAGTGGTGGGCCGCACACTCGACTGCACCACCGCACACTGACCAGCTGGAGAGTGGTGGGCCGGACACTATACTGCACCACCGCACACTGACCGGCTGGAGAGTGGTGGGCCGGACACTATACTGCACCAACGCACACTGACCATCTGGAGTGTGGTGGGCAGGACACTTTACTGCACAACCTCACACTGACCATCTGGAGAGTGGTGGGCCGGACACTATACTGCACCACCGCACACTGACCAGCTGGAGAGTGGTGGGCTGGACACTATACTGCACCACCGCACACTGACCAGCTGGAGACTTGTGGGCTGGACAGTATACTGCACCACCGCACACTGACCAGCTGGAGAGTGGTGGGGCAGACACTATACTGCACAAACGCACAATGACCAGCTGGAGAGTGGTGGGCTGGACACTATACTGCACCACCGCTTACTGACCAGCTGGAGAGTGGTGAGCTGGGCACTATTCTGCACCACCGCACACTGACCAGCTGTAGAGTGGTGGGCTGGACACTATACTGCACCACCGCACACTGACCAGCAGGAGAGTGGTGGGCCCAGCTGGAGACACTATACTGCACCACCTCACACTGACCAGCAGGAGAGTTGTGGGCCGGACACTATACTGCACCACCGCACACTGACCAGCAGGAGAGTGGTGGGCACTGACCAGCTGACCAGAGAGTGGTGGGCCGGACACTATACTGCACCACCGCACACTGACCAGCTGGAGAGTGGTGGGCTGGACACTGACCAGCTGGAGAGTGGTGGGCCAGGACACTATACTGCACCACCGCACACTGACCAGGTGGAGAGTGGTGGGCTGGACACTATACTGCACCACCGCACACTGACCAGCTGGAGAGTGGTGGGCTGGACAATAGACTGCACCACCGCACACTGACCAGCTGGAGAATGGTGGGCTGGACACTGACCAGCTGGAGAGTGGTAGGCCGGACACTATACTGCACGAGCGCACACTGACCAGCTGGAGAGTGGTGGGCTGGACATTATACTGCACCACTGACCAGCTGGAGAGTGGTGGGCTGGACACTGCACCACTGACCAGCTGGAGAGTGGTGGTGGGCCTGGACACTGTACTGCTCCACCTCTCATTGACCATCTGGAGAGTTTTAGGCCGGACACTATACTGCACGAGTGCACACTGACCAGCAGGAGAGTGGTGGGCTGGACATTATACTGCACCACCGGATACTGAACAGCTGGAGAGTGGTGGGCTGGACACTATTCTGCTCCACCGCACACTGACACTGACCAGCTGGAGAGTGGTGGGCCGGACACTATACTGCACCACCGCACACTGACCAGCTGGAGAGTGGTGGGCCGGACACTATACTGCACCACCTGCACCACCGCACACTGACCAGCTGGAGAGTGGTGGGCCTATACTGACACTATACTGCACCACCGCACACTGACCAGCTGGAGAGTGGTGGGCCGGACACTATACTGCACCACCGCACACTGACCAGCTGGAGAGTGGTGGGCCGGACACTATACTGCACCACCGCACACTGACCAGCTGGAGAGTGGTGGGCCAGGACACTATACTGCACCACCGCACACTGACCAGCTGGAGAGTGGTGGGCTGGACACTATACTGCACCACCGCACACTGACCAGCTGGAGAGTGGTGGGCTGGACACTATACTGCACCACCGCACACTGACCAGCTGGAGAGTGGTGGGCCGGACACTACTGGAGAGTGGTGGGCCGGACACTATACTGCACTGACAGCTGGAGAGTGGTGGGCCGCACTACTGACCACACTGACTGGAGAGTGGTGGGCCAGACACTATACTGCACCAGCTGGAGAGTGGTGGGCCAGACACTATACTGCACCACCGCACACTGAGCAGCTGGAGAGTGGTTGGCTGGACACTATACTTCACCACACACTGACCAGCTGGAGAGTGGTGGGCTGGACACTATACAGAACCAATGCACACTGACCTGCAGTAGAGTTGTGGGCTGGACACTATACTCCACTACCTCTGACAGACCAGCTGGAAATTGGTGGGCTGGGCACTATACGGCACCACCGCACACTGACCAGCTGGAGAGTGGTTGGCCAGACACTATACTGCACCACCGCTCACTGACCAGCATGAGAATGGTGGGCTGGACACTATACTGCACCACATCACCCTGACCAGCTGGAGAGTTGTAGGCCAGACACTATATTGCACCCCCTCTCACTGACCAGCTGGAGAGTGGTGGTCCGGACACTGTACTGCACCACAGCACACTCACCAGCTGGAGGGAGGTGGGACGAACACTATACTGCACCCCCGCACCCTGACCAGCTGGAGAGTGGTGGACCGGACACTGTAGTGCACCACCTCACTGACCAGCTGACCAGCTGGACCACCGCACACTGACCAGCTGGAGAGTGGTGGGCCGGACACTATACTGCACCACCGCACACTGACACTATACTGTATTGCACCACTGCGCAATGACCAGCTGGAGAGTGGTGGGATGGACACTATTCTGCACCACCGCACACTGACCACCTGGATACTGGTGGGCTAGACACTATACTGCACCACCGCACACTGACCAGCTGGAGAGTGGTGGGCTGAACACTATACTGAACAACCGCACACTGACCACCTGGATACTGGTGGGCTAGACACTATACTGCACCACCGCACACTGACCAGCTGGAGAGTGGTGGGTCGGACACTGTACTGCACCACCTCTCACTGACCAGCTGGAGAATGGTGGGCCAGACACTATACTGCACCACTGCACACTGACCAGCTGGAGAGTGGTGGGCTGGACACTATACTGCACCACCGCACACTGACCAGCAGGAGAGTGGTGGGCTGGACACTATACTACACCACCGCACTCTGAGCAGCTGGAGAGTGGTGGGCCAGCCACTGTGCTACACCACCGCACACTGACCAGCTGGAGAGTGGTGGGCTGGACACTATACTGCACCACCTCTCACTGACAAGCTAGAGAGTGGTGGGCCAGACACTACACTGCACCACCGCACACTGACCAGCTGCAGAGTGGTGGGCTGGACACTATTCTGCACAACCGTACACTGACCAGCTGGAGAGTGGTTAGCTGGACACTATACTGCACCACCGCACACTGACCAGCTGGAGAGTGGTGGACCGGACACTACACTGCACCACTGCACACTGACCAGATGGGGAGTGGTTGGCACTATACTGCACCACCGCACACTGACCACTGCACCACTATACTGCACACCTCTCACTGACCAGCTGGAGAGTGGTGGGCCAGACACTATACTGCACCAACGCTCACTGACCAGCTTGAGAGTGGTGGGCTGGACACTATACTGCACCACAGCACACTGACCAGCTGGAGAGTGGTTGGCTTTACACTATACTGCACCACCGCACACTGACCAGCTGGAGAGTGGTGGGCTGGACACTATACTGCACCACCTCACACTGACCAGCTGGTGAGTGGTGGGCTGGACACTAGACTGCTCCACCACACACTGACCAGCTGGAGAGTGGTGGGCAGGACACTATACTGCACCACCGCACACTGACCAGCTGGAGAGTGGTGGGCCAGACACTATACTGCACCACCGCACACTGACCAGCTGGAGAGTGGTGGGCAGGACACTATACTGCACCACCGCACACTGACCAGCTGGAGAGTGGTGGGCCGGACACTATACTGCACCACCGCACACTGACCAGCTGGAGAGTGGTGGGCTGGACACTATACTGCACCACCGCACACTGACCAGCTGGAGAGTGGTGGGCTGGACACTATACTGCACCACCGCACACTGACCAGCTGGAGAGTGGTGGGCTGGACACTGTACTGCACCACCACACACTGACCAGCTGGAGAGTGGTGGGCTGGACACTATACTGCACCACCGCACACTGCCCATGTGGAGAGTAGTGGGCCGGACTCTGTACTGCACCACCGCACACTGAGCAGCTGGAGAGTGGTGAGATGGACACTATACTGCACCACTGCACACTGACCAGCTGGAGAGTGGTGGTCCGCACTCTGTAGTGCACTACAGCACACTGACCAGCTGGAGAATGGTGGACCGGACACTGTACTGCACAACCGCACACTGATCAGCTGGAGAGTGTTGAGTCGGACACTATGCTGCACCACCGCACACTGACCAGCCGGAGAGTGGTGGGCAGGACACTATACTGCACCACTGCACACTGACCAGCTGGAGAGTGGTGGTCCGCACTATACTGCACCACCGACACTATACTGCACCACCACCGCACACTGACCAGCTGGAGAGTGGTGGGCTGGACACTGTACTGCTCCACCGCACACTGACCAGCTGGAGAGTGGTGGGCCAGACACTACTACTGCACCACCTGCACACTGACCAGCTGGAGAGTGGTGGGCACCACACCTGCACACTATACTGCACCACTGACCAGCTGGAGAGTGGTGGGCTGGACACTATACTGCACCACCGCACACTGACCAGCTGGAGAGTGGTGGGCTGGACACTATACTGCACCACCGCACACTGACCAGCTGGAGAGTGGTGGGCACTGACCAGCTGGAGAGTAGTGGGCTGGACACTATACTGCACCATCGCACACTGACTAGCTGGAGAGTGGTGGGGGCTGGACACTATACTGCACCACCGCACACTGACCAGCTAGAGAGTGGTTGGCTGGACACTATACTGCACCACTGCCAACTGACCAGCTAAAGAGTGGTGGGTTGGACACTATACTGCACCACCGCTAACTGACGAGCTGGAGAATGGTGGGCTGGACACTATACTGCACTACCGCACAATGACAAGCTGTAGAGTGGTGGGCTGGACACTATACTGCACCACCACACACTGACCAGCTGGAGAGTGAAGGGCCGGACACTATACTGCACCACCGCACACTGACCAGCTGACCAGCTGGAGAGTGGTGGGCCGGACACTATACTGCACCACCTCCAGCTGGAGAGTGGTGGGCACACTGACCAGCTGGAGAGTGGTGGGCCTGGACACTATACTGCACCACCGCACACTGACCAGCTGGAGAGTGGTGGGCCGGACACTGTACTGCACCACCGCACACTGACCAGCTGGAGAGTGGTGGGCACACTGACCAGCTGGAGAGTTCTGGGCCGGACACTATACTGCACCACCGCACACTGACCAGCTGGAGAGTCGTGGGCTGGACACTATACTGCACCACCGCACACTGACCAACAGGAGAATGGTGGGCCAGATATTATGCTGCACAACCGCACACTGACCAGCTGGAGAGTGGTGGGCCAGACACTATACTGCACCACCGCACACTGACCAGGTGGAGAGTGGTGGGCTGGACACTATACTGCACCACCGCACACTGACCAGCTGGAGAGTGGTGGGCTGGACACTATACTGCACCACCGCACACTGACCAGCTGGAGAGTGGTGGGCTGGACACTATACTGCACCACCGCACACTGACCAGCTGGAGAGTGGTGGGCCAGACACTGTACTGCACCACCTCACACTGACCAGCTGGAGAGTGGTGGGGCAGACACTATACCACACAAACGCACAATGACCAGCTGGAGAGTTGTGGGCTGGTCACTATACTGCGCCAACGCACACTGACTAGCTGGAAAGTGGTGGGCCGGACACTATACTGCTCCACCGCACACTTACCAGCTGGAGAGTGGTGGGCCAGACACTATACTGCACCACCGCACACTGACCAGCTGGAGAGTGTTGAGTTGGACACTATACTGCACCACCGAACACTGACGAGCTGGAGAATGATGGGCAGGACACTATACTGCATGGGCGGTAGTCAAAAGATTACAGAGGTACATAATGGGTCCAGGGACTGGGCCTCAAAGTTTGATAGCTGAGCAAGTTACAGAGGTAATGAATTCACAATTTACAAAGGTAATGAACTCACAATTTACAAAGGTAATGAACTCCAGGTAGGTCTAGTCACAATCATGACAAGTTACAAAGGTATTTACAGATTACGGAGGTACACAATGGGTCCAGGGACCGGGCTCCAAAGTTTTGATGGCTGAACTAGGTACAAGGTAATGAACTCACAAGTTACAAAGGTAATGAACTCACAAGTTACAAAGGTAATGAATACTGTAAGAATGGTTACTTACGTTTATACATTGCTGCAATCATGAACAAATTTTAGAGTAATGAGCAATTCACACTTCCACACCCGGTCACAACTGTAGTGAGTTATTGGTGCAAATGTTGATTGCTGAGTCTCTCTCTCTCTCTCACACACACACACACACATACAAATTCATACACACACACACACATAAACACACACATACACACACACACACACACACACACACACACACACACACACACACACACACACACATACACAAACTCATACACACACACGCACACACACGCACACACACTCATACACACACACACACTCATACACACACACACACACTCATACACACACACACACACACACACACACACTCACACACTCATACACATACACACAAACACACACACACACTCACACACACACACACACACACACACACACACACACACACACACACACACACATGCACATATGTGGTAATGCTTTATTTACAGCTAGCAAAGTCAGGGTATTTCTCCAGAATGGTCTGGAATATACCACTGTGGATAAAATACTTAGCCATTTCTTGAACACTTCTGAGTGAGTTGTTTCTAAATTCATTAATTTTATCGCACTCCAGTACATAATGACGCAGGGTGTGACAATAATCCATCTGGCAAAGTTTACATTTCGTTAAGATAAGATTTCGTTCGGATTTTTAACCCCGGAGGGTTAGCCACCCAGGATAACCCAAGAAAGTCAGTGCGTCACTGAGGACTGTCTAACTTATTTCCATTGGGGTCCTTAATCTTGTCCCCCAGGAAGCGACCCACACCAGTCGACTAACACCCAGGTACCTATTTGCTGCTAGGTGAACAGGACAACAGGTGTAAGGAAACGTGTCGGAATGTTTCCACCCGCCGGGAATCGAACCCGGGCCCTCCGTGTGTGAAGCGGGAGCTTTAGCCACCAGGCCACGGGGCCACCCATGGTCTACATCTGGTGGTGGTGATTTAACCTGCCAAAGATACTTGTAACCCAGCCGGAGCCGGGCGGTAGTGACATCCAAGAGTCTGCTTATTTTGTTGGATGCACCATAGACATGTGGCTCCTCCTGCATGATAGAATGATGATAGATGGACTCACTGGTGTCAATCTCCCTGAGCCTTAAGTCCATAAAATTCAGCTGAAGTTCTTTTCGTATTATGACCAGCTAGAGAGTGGTGGGCCAGACACTATACTGCACCACCTCTCACTGACCAGCTAGAGAGTGGTGGGCTGGACACTATACTGCACCACCTCTCACTGACCAGCTAGAGAGTGGTGGGCTGGACACTATACTGCACCACCTCTCACTGACCAGCTAGAGAGTGGTGGGCTGGACACTATACTGCACCACCTCTCACTGACCAGCTAGAGAGTGGTGGGCTGGACACTATACTGCACCACCTCTCTCTGACCAGCTAGAGAGTGGTGGGCTGGACACTATACTGCACCACCTCTCACTGACCAGCTAGAGAGTGGTGGGCTGGACACTATACTGCACCACCTCTCACTGACCAGCTAGAGAGTGGTGGGCTGGACACTATACTGCACCACCTCTCTCTGACGAGCTAGAGACTTGTGGGCCAGACACTATACTGCACCACCTCTCACTGATCAGCTAGAGAGTGGTGGGCTGGATGCTATACTGCTCCACCTCTCACTGACCTTAACAATGAGAGCAACAACTAAGAAGCTCACTCTGGTTGTTTCTTTGATGGTTCAGCTTTGAGCAACAAATGTTGGACGGAGTGGAACTTGTAGAAGCCGGAGTGGAACATCGGGAAGCCGGAGTGGAACATCGGGAAGTCGTAAGGAACATCGGGAAGCCGGAGTGGAACATCGGGAAGCCGGAGTGGAACGTAGGGAAGCCGGAGTGGAACATCGGGAAACCGGAGTCGTTACTGAGTAAGGTGTCAATGACTCTTATAAACCCAACAAAGACGAAGAACTTGTGTTGGTGAGTGTGATAAAGTCAACATAAGCAGTGTTTGTGGTGTCTAACACAGGTAAGTAACACCTGTGGTGTCTAACACAGGTGAGTAACACCTGTGGTGTCTAACACAGGTGAGTAACACCTACCTTTATTACAATACAACATTCATGTGCTAGATGATACATAGAGAGAGTTTGACCCATGAAATATAGTGTATTAAGGCGCCAGACCAGCAGGTGTTAGGTAGTGAGGCAGCAGCAGCAGCAGGTGTTAGGTAGTGAGGCAGCAGCAGCAGCAGGTGTTAGGTGGTGAGGCAGCAGCAGCAGCAGGTGTTAGGTGGTGAGGCAGCAGCAGCAGGTGTTAGGTGGTGAGGCAGCAGCAGCAGGTGTTAGGTGGTGAGGCAGCAGCAGCAGGTGTTAGGTGGTGCGGCAGCAGGTGTTAGGTAGTGAGGCAGCAGCAGCAGGTGTTAGGTGGTGAGGCAGCAGCAGCAGGTGTTAGGTGGTGAGGCAGCAGCAGCAGGTGTTAGGTGGTGAGGCAGCAGTAGCAGGTGTTATGTGGTGAGGCAGCAGCAGCAGGTGTTAGGTGGTGAGGCAGCAGCAGAAAGTGTTAGGTGGTTAGGCAGCAGCAGCAGGTGTTAGGTGGTAAGGCAGCAGCAGCAGGTGTTAGGTGGTGAGGCAGCAGCAGCAGGTGTTAGGTGGTGAGGCAGCAGCAGTAGGTGTTAGGTGATGAGGCAGCAGCAGCAGGAGTTAGGGGGTGAGGCAGCAGTAGCAGGTGTTAGGTGGTGAGGCAGCAGCAGCAGGTGTTAGGTGGTGAGGCAGCAGCAGCAGGTGTTAGGTGGTGAGGCAGCAGCAGCAGGTGTTAGGTGGTGAGGCAGCAGCAGCAGGTGTTAGGTGGTGAGGCAGCAGCAGCAGGTGTTAGGTGGTGAGGCAGCAGCAGCAGCAGGTGTTAGGTGGTGAGGCAGCAGTAGCAGGTGTTAGGTGGTGAGGCAGCAGCAGCAGGTGTTAGGTGGTGAGGCAGCAGCAGCAGGTGTTAGGTGGTTAGGCAGCAGCAGCAGGTGTTAGGTGGTAAGGCAGCAGCAGCAGGTGTTAGGTGGTGAGGCAGCAGCAGCAGGTGTTAGGTGGTGAGGCAGCAGCAGTAGGTGTTAGGTGATGAGGCAGCAGCAGCAGGAGTTAGGGGGTGAGGCAGCAGTAGCAGGTGTTAGGTGGTGAGGCAGCAGCAGCAGGTGTTAGGTGGTGAGGCAGCAGCAGCAGGTGTTAGGTGGTGATGCAGCAGCAGCAGGTATTAGAGGGTGAGGCAGCAGCAGCAGCAGCAGCAGGTGTTAGGTGAGGCAGCAGCAGCAGGTGTTAGGTGGTGAGGCAGCAGGTGTTAGGTAGTGAGGTAGCAGCAGCAGGTGTTAGGTGGTGAGGCAGCAGCAGCAGCAGGTGTTAGGTGGTGAGGCAGAAACAGCAGGTGTTAGGTGGTGAGGCAGCAGCAGCAGGTGTTAGGTGGTGACACAGCAGCAGCAGGTATTAGGGGGTGAGGCAGCAGCAGCAGCAGCAGCAGCAGCAGGTATTAGGGGGTGAGGCAGCAGCAGCAGCAGCAGGTGTTAGGTGGTGAGGCAGCAGCAGCAGGTGTTAGGTGGTGAGACAGCAGCAGCAGGTGTTAGGTGGTGAGGCAGCAGCAGCAGGTGTTAGGTGGTGAGGCAGCAGCAGGTGTTAGGTGGTGAGGCAGCAGCAGCAGGTGTTAGGTGGTGAGGTAGCAGCAGCAGGTGTTAGGTGGTGAGGCAGCAGCAGGTGTTAGGTGGTGAGGCAGCAGCAGCAGGTGTTAGGTAGTGAGGTAGCAGCAGCAGGTGTTAAGTGGTGAGGCAGCAGCAGCAGCAGATGTTAGGTGGTGAGGCAGCAGCAGCAGGTGTTAGGTGGTGAGGTAGCAGCAGCAGGTGTTAGGTGGTGAGGCAGCAGCAGGTGTTAGGTGGTCAGGCAGCAGCAGCAGGTGTTAGGTGGTCAGGCAGCAGCAGCAGCAGCAGGTGTTAGGTGGTCAGGCAGCAGCAGGTGTTAGGTGGTGAGGCAGCAGGTGTTAGGTAGTGAGGTAGCAGCAGCAGGTGTTAAGTGGTGAGGCAGCAGCAGGTGTTAGGTGGTGAGGCAGCAGCAGCAGGTGTTAGGTGGTGAGGTAGCAGCAGCAGGTGTTAGGTGGTGAGGCAGCAGCAGGTGTTAGGTGGTGAGGCAGCAGCAGCAGGTGTTAAGTACTTAGGCAGCAGCAGCAGGTGTTATGTGGTAAGGCAGCAGCAGCAGCAGATGTTAGGTAGTGAGGCATCAGCAGCAGGTGTTAGGTGGTGAGGGAGCAGCAGCAGGTGTTAGGTGGTGAGGTGGCAGCAGCAGGTGTTAGGTGGTGAGGCAGCAGCAGCAGGTGTTAGGTGGTGAGGCAGCAGCAGCAGGTGTTAGGTGGTGAGGCAGCAGCAGCAGGTGTTAGGTGGTGAGGCAGCAGCAGCAGGTGTTAGGTGGTGAGGCAGCAGCAGCAGGTGTTAGGTGGTGAGGCAGCAGCAGCAGCAGCAGCAGCAGCAGGTATTAGGGGGTGAGGCAGCAGCAGCAGCAGCAGCAGCAGGTGTTAGGTGAGGCAGCAGCAGCAGGTGTTAGGTGGTGAGGCAGCAGGTGTTAGGTAGTGAGGTAGCAGCAGCAGGTGTTAAGTGGTGAGGCAGCAGCAGGTGTTAGGTGGTGAGGCAGCAGCAGCAGGTGTTAGGTGGTGAGGTAGCAGCAGCAGGTGTTAGGTGGTGAGGCAGCAGCAGGTGTTAGGTGGTGAGGCAGCAGCAGCAGGTGTTAGGTAGTGAGGTAGCAGCAGCAGGTGTTAAGTGGTGAGGCAGCAGCAGCAGCAGATGTTAGGTGGTGAGGCAGCAGCAGCAGGTGTTAGGTGGTGAGGTAGCAGCAGCAGGTGTTAGGTGGTGAGGCAGCAGCAGGTGTTAGGTGGTCAGGCAGCAGCAGCAGGTGTTAGGTGGTGAGGCAGCAGCAGCAGCAGGTGTTAGGTGGTGAGGCAGCAGCAGCAGCAGGTGTTAGGTGGTGAGGTAGCAGCAGCAGGTGTTAGGTGGTGAGGCAGCAGCAGCAGCAGGTGTTAGGTGGTGAGGCAGCAGCAGCAGCAGATTTAAGTTAGTAAGTTTTAAGGTTTATGTTACATAATAAACAATATTGTTGGCAGAACATTCATATATAAGGTTCATTATTTAACCAAGAATAACCAAATAAGTTAGTAAGTTTATGTAGGTACAAGTACACATAAATACACTTAAACAAATTATCATAGGGGGGCAATGTGGCAGATGTTGCAGGTGTATGGTGTAGGAGGTAGGCTACTGAAAGCAGTGAAGAGTTTTTACGAGGATAGTGAGGCTCAAGTTAGAGTATGTAGGAAAGAGGGAAATTATTTCCCAGTAAAAGTAGGCCTTAGACAAGGATGTGTGATGTCACCGTGGTTGTTTAATATATTTATAGATGGGGTAGTAAGAGAAGTAAATGCGAGGGTCTTGGCAAGAGGTGTGGAGTTAAAAGATAAAGAATCAAACATAAAGTGGGAGTTGTCACAGTTGCTCTTTGCTGATGACACTGTGCTCTTGGGAGATTCTGAAGAGAAGTTGCAGAGGTTGGTGGATGAATTTGGTAGGGTATGTAAAAGAAGGAAAAACTGAACATAGGGGCCCAAGACTTTTCAACTGCCTCCCAGCATACATAAGGGGGATTACCAATAGACTCCTGGCAGTCTTCAAGCTGGCACTGGACAAGCACCTAAAGTCAGTACCTGACCAGCCGGGCTGTGGCTCGTACGTTGGTTTGCGTGCAGCCAGCAGTAACAGCCTGGTTGATCAGGCTCTGATCCACCAGGAGGCCTGGTCACAGACCGGGCCGCGGGAGCGTTGACCCCCGGAACTCTCTCCAGGTAAACTCCAGGAAAGAGTAAGGTTATGAGGATTACGAAAAGATTAGATGATGAAAGATTGAATATCAGATTGGAGGGAGAGAGTATGGAGGAGGTGAATGTATTCATATATTTGGGAGTGGACGTGTCAGCGGATGGGTCTATGAAAGATGAGGTGAATCATAGAATTGATGAGGGGAAAAGGGTGAGCGATGCACTTAGGAATCTGTGGACACAAAGAACTTTGTCATTGGAAGCAAAGAGGGGAATGCATGAGAGTATAGTTTTACCAATGCTCTTATATGGGTGTGAAACATGGGTGATGAATGTTGCAGCGAGGAGAAGGCTGGAGGCAGTGGAGAAGTTATGTCTGAGGGCAATATGTGGTGTGAATATAATGCAGAGAATTCATAGTTTGGAAGTTAGGAGGAGGTGCGGGATTACCAAAACTGTTGTCCAGAGGGCTGAGGAAGGGTTGTTGAGGTGGTTCGGTCATGTAGAGAGAATGGAAAGAAACAGAATGACTTCAAGAGTGTATCAGACTGTAGTGGAAGGAAGGCGGGGTAGGGGTCGGCCTAGGAAAGGTTGGAGGGAGGGGGTAAAGGAGGTTTTGTGTGCAAGGGGCTTGGACTTCCAGCAGGCATGCATGAGCATATTTGATAGGAGTGAATGG
>NW_027197107.1:0-40000 GCF_038502225.1 Cherax quadricarinatus | reverse complement strand
AGGCTGTCGCCGGAAAGCAGACATCGCCGGAAGGCAGAACTCCATTTTTTTCCATTTATAAATGCATATAAATGCCAGACAACAAGTTTACACTAAATTATATTAAGTTAGTAATAGAACTAGGCATTAAAAACACACAAAGTAAAATACAGTCACAGTAAATTCATTACTTATCTTAAAGTATTTGTAATCTTAATGTAGGGAGAGAGGTGAGTAGTACTTATTTGTAGGAAGTCAGGTGCAGGTAGCCCAGGTGTAGGTAGCACTGGCTCCCCGTCTCATACTTAATATACGATATTTAAAACATCCCAGAGAGGTAAAATACACATACAGTACACTCATTATTTACCTTAAAATATGTGTAGTCTTAATATAGGAAGAGAGGTGAGTAGTATTTATTTGTAGGAAGTCAGTGTATGTAGCCGGTAGGTGTAGCCTGGGCCTGGGCTACACCTACCGGCTACCTACACTGTGGCCCAGAGCCATATTATTAACATCGACATGCCTTGTTCACTGAATTTAATCATTTCTAACAACTACCTTTAGATGCCATCATAAACGAAGGTAGAAGTAATGAATAATTCATGCCGAAAATTGTAAACAAAAGCGGAGGTGGGGAGTGGCTGGGCCAAATGCAGATTCATACACGTTTTCTCTGATGGCTGAACAGAGAAAACATAATGTTGTCCCTCCACCCGGCTACCACACAGCACCACAAGTATTATTATCAGAGCACATAAAATATGCAATAAATGCCAGACAACAAGTTTACACTAACTTATATTAAGTTAGCAATAGAAATAGGCATTAAAAACACAATAAAAGGTAAGATACACACAGAGTACACTTATTACTTACCTTAAAATATTAATATTAATGTGTGAGAGGTGAGTGGCAGGGTGTTTATTGAATAAAATCAGAATGGCACACCATCATCCTCTAACTTGGCACTTAAAGCAAGAGGCTTACGACTTCTCTTTTTATCACAGCTAACCTTAGACGCCATCGTCAATGAGAGCCAACTAGTTAACGAAAGAGTAAACGAGAGAGAGAACGAGATACAGAGTTGAGACAATGTAAGAACACAAACTGAACAGGTAGTGGACGATCACTTGGTCAGGCGAAATAAATGCGTATTAATATGTGTCTACTTTTAGTTCATTCACGTCCATTTGTAAGAGTTTGTAAAACATTTACCTCAATATTTTTTTATTTAATAATAATTGCCTCACAATACAAACACTCTTACATTGTGTACAAGTTGTACAAGTTAGTTCAGAATAAACAAACAGCAAATTTTTAGAGTGAATGAAGATTACATTAAGTGTACAAGTTGTACATAGTATTTAGTTCAGAATATTATTAACAAACAGCAACACACCATTTTTAGAGTGAATGTCTTACATTAGGTTATAATAATTATTAATAATAAATAATATTATTAATAATAATAATATTAGTATTAATATTAATAATAATAATAATAATAATTATTATTATTATTATTATTATTATTATTTATTATAAAAAGCACTAAACCCACAAGGGTCGTGAATTGCTATACATAGAGTAAAGGCATACGAAAAGAATATTTTTCTACAGTTACCCCCCAGTGTTTGACTAGAGAAAACGTAATTCTTCCGACACTACCTACACAGCTGCTTTGTAAACAAATCTCATATTTACATCAATTTTTATTCTGAGTGTATGTATCATGTTTATATGCTATGTAATGGGTTTCATATATAATTTTGAGGAAAATATCATAGATGGATTAATGAAAATGCCTATATTGATGTAAAATAAGACATTTAGTGTGCCCAAGAGTGATTATTATTACGTAGTATTGGCGTCATGAGTAGAGAGAGACTTAGCGATTTTAATGTGTACCTGCACACCAGCACAGTGTGTAAGTATATTTAGGTACAGGTACACATAAGTATAATTATCAGAGTACATATAAAATATGCAGTAACTTTAAAACACTTGAAATTTTGGAAAGTTTCCTGACATAATAGATGTGGTCACGGAAAATGTAAACAAACCGGGTGGGGGGCACCGTATTTGAAAGACTGCTTGCCATATAGCAAATTTTGGTCATAATTTAACATCACCATATTAGCGGAACGCCGTAAGGCAAAACGCCGTAAAGTGGGTCCTTACTGTACACAGGTAGACAGAAAGACAGACACACTAGTAGACAAACAGATAAACAGACACACAGAGATACAGACAGATATACAGGCAGACAGATACAGACAGGTTTATGTGCAACAGTGAAAACAAATAGAGAGTTTGAGAGTAAGAGCCTTTCTTGCCACAATCTCCAATGCAAGATTCAGACTTCATCTTAGGGGCCATGGTGAAATTTACTGCCCAGTTAGTACAGTTAATACAGTATGATGCTGCTGATAGGGCAGGGTTACTTAAACTGATGATGCCTGCATGACACATTGCCCCCGCGAGTATTGTCAAATATTGTACGGTGGTGTGCATCAGCCGGCCCAGCCCAGCTGCCAGATGCACGGTCGTAAGTCGAGTGGACGTATGTCAAGCAGGTCGTAAGTCGGATGGTAGGTGTATTTAAAAAAAACGTAGATCTGCTAATGGAGCACTACGCATGTGAACGTAGATCTGTTTGGACAGTCTAAGGGTTAAATCTATTCTTTAATTTGTTTTTACTTATATTAATGCTCACTGTTATGTACATAACCTGTGTACATAACACAGTGAGTATTTATTGTGCAATATGTAATTTTGGAAATATTGTATTTGTAAAAATAGTAGAGTACTTGATTTTTTTTTTTTCTTGCACGGCAAATCTCAGCCAGTGAACACTTGATATTGAATTATGTCACTTGCTTCCATTGTAAACAAAGATGCACTAAGTCAGTGGCAGAGGTTAGATGGTTTTGTTAACTAAGGTGACCCATGGCCTGGTAGGCAAAGCTCTTGCTTCACACACTGAGGGTCCGTGGTTCGATTCCTGGCAAGTGCGGAAATAGTGGGCGTTTTTCCTTACACCTGTTGTCCCTGTTCAAAGATTCAATCTTTATTTTCACATAACATAGTAAGTATACAATGATTAATGGTGCACCACATTTATGATAATCTGTTACTAACAGTTAATGATAGTTACACAAATCTAGCATTTGAAAGTGAAAAAAGTTGAGGTGACAACAACAACGGCTACTCCTACAGATTTACAGTTCCGTGCCCCTACAACAGTTCCTATTATGGCCTAACTGCTTGAACTGCTGCACTGACCCACATGGAACCAGTAACAATTAAAATAAAGCTGCTAAAGATGTAAAAAGCTGACCAAACACAACTAATAGAGGACTGCCTGGCATACCAAACACCAGCCTGCTGCCAGACGAAATCCCAGCCAGGCTTCAGTTATCACTACAATAACTCCATATCAACTCCACTAGTGTTCTCATGGGATACAAGAATAGAAAAAGCAACACCAAAACAGACAAGAAATCTAGAAAACTGTTACCCATAATGTCTGCCCTGAAGGACGCCAGCGAATCTTCCACCCCCCTCACCCCAGCCCAGACCAGCACAACAACAATGGCAGACGACTCCAAAACTTTCTCTGGATTCTCTCAACACATCCTCATCCATGACTCGCACCCAAGCTGACGTGTCTACAAGTACGGATAACACCCGAGATCTCTTCACCGCAAACAGCAACATAGATTACAACTTGTCAACACCCTAAGGTATAGCCCAGGAATTCAGTCCTCAACAACGACCCGACTCCATTGATAAAATTCTACAGGAAAATAGTATGCTAAGACAACAAAACAAACCCAATGAAAAACTCATTGTGGACCTAGAGTGCTCTCTACATACCTTGAATGTCGTCTTACGATACAAAACTCAAAGATTAGTGAACTAGAAAACAAACTGATATCATTAATATACTCATATAAAGAACAAGCAAACCTACATTCAACTATAGACACACATATTAAACAAATAAATTCCCTCACTACCGAGCTGTCAGAAGCTACACAAGACTGGAAGTTAAACATGGAATCCCAGTGGAATGCTTTCAGTATCAAAGGGATATGAGTGAACAAGACAAGCTCCTAGACTCTGTCATTTTAACCAGCTCTACCTTACCACCAGATACAAACAATGAGAATTGCACCATCAAAACACTCCAACTAATAAAAGATGAGATAAAAATTAACATTAAAACCAGTGATATCAAGGAGGCCCGACTGCTAGGCAAGCCGGGTCAACAACAAAGTGTTAGGTTAAAATTCAATTCCATTGATGTAAAAAATTATCTAATAAGTTCCTCCATGAAGAAACAGAGTACTATGTATATAAATGACTCCCTAACTAAAAAAAGTCAGAACCTATTATACAGACTTCAAAAACTTAAGTGTGATAATGCATCAATAAAACAGTGCTTTACTCGTGATGGCTTTATCGTGGTAAAATTATCAGACATGGGTCGTAGGTTTGAAATAAATGATCAAGAACTAGCATGTTTCCTCTCATTCACTGAACCTTGTTAAGCCATACCTCAAGACATTATCAACCATGTTAAGTGCTGTAACATAGTAGAATTTACACTTACAGTGCACCCTCAGCTAACGATGGCATCAGCTAATGTTAAATCCAGCTAACGATACATTTTAACACAAAAATTTGGCCTCAGCTAACGATAAAAAACTCACCTAACGCGATTTCTTTCGAGATGCGTCCACATGTGGTCTGAGAAGATAAGATTTCGTTCAGATTTTTAACCCCGGAGGGTTACCCACCCAGGATAACCCAAGAAAGTCAGTGTGTCATCGAGGGCTGTCTAACTTATTTCCATTGGGGTCCTCAATCTTGTCCCCCAGGATGCGACCTACACCAGTCGACTAACACCCAGGTACCTATTTGCTGCTAGGTGAACAGGACAATAGTGTAAGGAAACGTGCCGAAATGTTTCCACCTGCCGGGAATCGAACCCGGGCCCTCCGTGTATGAAGCAGGAGCTTTAGCCACCAGGCCACCGGGTCACTGGTGGCTAAACTCACTTGTCCCATCAGTGCCAGTGTTTACAAGCCAGCCAGTGTGGTCACATCCACGCATACAATTGGAACATTTCATATTATCACAGCGTTTTTAGAGATTATACCTGCAAAATAAGTCACCATGGGCCCCAAGAAAGCTTCTAGTGCCAACCCTGCAGGAAAAAGGGTGAGAATTACTATGGATATGAAGAAAGAGATAATTGCTAAGTACAAAAGTGGAGTGCTTGTCTCGGAGCTGGCCAGGTTGTATACCAAACCCCAATCAACCATCGCTACTCTTGTGGCAAAGAAAACGACAATCAAGGAAGCTGTTCTTGCAAAAGGTGCAACTTTGTTTTCGAATAAGAGATCGCAAGTGATAGAAGATTTGAGAGACTTATTGGTGTGGATAAACAAAAAACAGATAGCAAGAGATACCATCTTTCAAGCGATCATAAGTGAAAAGGCTAGGAAGCTGCATGAGGATTTAATTAGAAAAATGCCTGCAACTTGCTACCTTAAGTCCTAATGGAAGGGGATTCCCCTTCTAAACATTAACAACTTCCACACTCTCCCCTCCTCCCATCCGATCAATCATCACCAGATTTTCAATAAAGGTAAGTGTCAGTTTGTGTGTATTAAATTTAATATTTTATGTGATAAATTTTTTTTTTTTTCATACTTTGGGGTGTCTTGCACGGATTAATTTGATTTCCATTATTTCTTATGGGGAAAATTAATTCAGCTAACGATAATTTCAGCTAACGATGAGCTCTCAGGAATGGATTAATATCGTTAGCTGAGGGTCCACTGTATTCTAATCCATATTTTCATGACTGTTAGTGAATAACGGTAACTAATTCCCAGCTGCTTAAGACACCTAAGGCACTATTTAAGGTGCTAATCCAGGTACTTAAGTGTTTTATTCACTATTTTATACTTGAAACCATTACTTTTAACTTTGAAATAATCGGTAGCTCCATTGTTTTTACATTTAAAATAACTATCTTAGTTCATAAGTTCATAATTGTTAGTGGTTTATCATTTGCTTTTGTCTTTTTGCTCTTTAATAACTGTAACAGCTATTTCTCTATGTACCTCTTATGAATGTAATTATCGATCCTGATATCAGCCTCTTACTGAACAGCATACATAATCCTAACAGTAATTGCCATTACTACACTGCTAATCAGGCTAATACCCTTCTCAGTGTCAGCAAGAACATTACAGTCTTCAACTACAGTGTTAGATCATTGAGTAAACACTATGATGACCTCATTGCACTACTTAAGTCTCTAAATGCTACTATAACTGTCATTATACTTGCTGAAACCTTGCTCAAACAAGATGTGAGAGACAGGGCCGGATTACCGCATAGGCAAACTAGGCATTTGCCTAGGGCCCCGCGCATTTGGGGGCCCCGCGGTCCAAGGGGTTCAGGGGCTCATCCAAGAGGAAACGCAATTTTGAAGAGCCAGACAATGAAATTGGGTTGCTACCAAGGCAGAAATGTAAGACAGCTACATACTTCGTCATTCTGGATTCACTGATTACAGAATTGGTGAAAAGAAAAGAAATCTACCAGAATCTCAATGACAAGTTTGGATTTCTGTTCAAAATTACTTCTATGCCAGATGCAGAATTGAGAGAAGCTGCATTAAAGTTGCAACAACACCTTTCAGCAGATGTTCAGGACACATTTGTTGAAGAAATAGTTCATTTTTCTGGGTATATGAATCAGATTAAAGCTCCACCTGAAAAATGTGCACCCTCAGCTGCTTTGAAACATTTAAGAAATGCAGGTATCTCAGAAACCTTCCCTAATGTTGACATAGTGTATCACCTTTACCTAACACTTCCAGCTACTAACTGTGAAGGAGAATGTTCATTTTCTGTTTTGAAAAGAGTGAAAAACCAGCTCCGTTCAACAATGAGCCAAGACAAATTGTGTAACCTAGCCTTGTTGACCATTGAGTCTGATCTAACAAGAAATATTGATTTTCAGAATATAATTGATGATTTTGCCAATATGAAATCCAGAAAAAAGTTTATTTGAGAAGTGCCTGTGAATATAAATAATTCTTTACTTTCTTGAGTTTATATGATTTGATAGTCTTATGCATGATGCAATGATAACAATAATGGTCAGTGATTTATAAAGGGAATAATAGTGCTGTAGTGGTTATGCTGAATATAATAGGTACATGATGTCACTACTTTATTAGCCTAATCTAGTAATACTATGCTGTCTTGAGTTTATTCTCTTTAAAATGCATGATTTAACAAGATAGTTATAATGGCTGTTGGTAAATGGTTTTGGTTGTCTTGATGTACTTTCCCTATTAAATTTAATCTAAATGGCCAGAATGTATTTAATTAGACCTTAAACAGGCTCACACCGACCCCCCCCACCCCCAATCTGGAAGGGGTCGCTTTGCTTATCCGTAACTCAAAGGGGCCCCGCCAATCTGAATAGCCTAGGGCCCGGAGACTTCTTAATCTGTCCCTGGTGACAGACGTATTTACCATACCTGGTTACACAGCCGTACATAACTGCAGGCCCGACCAATCAGGAGGAGGCACTGCCATCTATTACTCTGATGAACTAGAATGTATGAAATCAACTAGTGTACGGGACAGAAACAGTGAATATATAATAGCTAACATGATTATCTACACCTGGAAAATCCTAGAGGGACTAGTACTGAATTTGCACACGAAAATCACTCACAACGAAAGCAAAAGACTCGGCAGACGATGCAACATCCCCCAATGAAAAGCAGGGGTGTCACTAGCATGTTAAGAGACAATACAATAAATGTCAGGGGCCTGAGACTGTTCAACTGCCTCCCAGCATACATAAGGGGGATTACCAATAAACCCCTGGGTGTCTTCAAGCTGGCACTGGACAAACACCTAAAGTTGGTACCTGGCCAGCCGGGCTGTGGCTCATACGTTGGATTTCGTGCAGCCAGCAGTAACAGCCTGGTTGATCAGGCTCTGATCCACCAGGAGGCCTGGTCACAGACCAGGCCGCTAGGGGATTGACCCCCGGAACTCTCTCCAGGTATACTCCAAGTAATACTCAAACACTTACACTTTTAGCAGTAACCTTAGAAACATGATAAATAACCTTAGAAACATGATAATTGAGTCAGAGTTGAATAAACACCATCTGATACTAGCAGGAGATTTCAACATCAACCTTATCCAGGCAACCGACCTTCCAGTAGCTGATTTCACAAATGCTTTGAACAACAGCTTATTGCTACCCTCTATAACAAAGCCAACAAAAATCTCTGACACTAGTGCCTCATTACTTGACCATATCTGGACCAACATAATATCCCCACTACAAGCAGGTATAATCACAGATAACACCACAGACCACTACCCTACCTTTCTCATAACGAATTTATCTAAACTACCTCAAGAAACAAGAAAGATCTCATTTCACCTGCATGATGAGGCATCGATAAACAACCTAAAACTAGCTCTAGGTGCCATTGATTGGCAGAGAGAGCTAGATGACAGTAATAATATCGATAAAGATATCAGAACTTTTCTACATAAAACCCTAAACTTCTACAACAGACTTTGCCCAATCAAAACGAAACAGATCACAGAAAAGAGACTAAACAGCCCATGGCTAACTAGAAGTATCCTCAAGTCTATTAATAAAAAACACCAAATTGAAAAACAGTTCAGATTAGGCTTAATTACTAAAGAATTTACTAAAAGATACACATCAATACTCACAAAACTAATACGTAAATCAAAGCAAATGTATTGTGAAAATAGATTTAGTGAAATGAAAGGTGACATGAAAAGTACCTGACAAACCCTCTCTAAAATTTTGGGCTCAAGAAAACCGACTGGAAATAAAGACAACCCAGAGGAGAAAAAGGAAAGAGGAAAGGGGAAGAGGGAGAAGAAGAAAAAGAAAAAGAAAAAATGAGGAATCAGGTAAAGTCACGGGTGTTCTGAAGTTTGGAGCATTTTACAATGTAGTGGGAGAGGAAGACATCTACGGAGACGAAGCCAGGGCTAAGATTCATACAAGGAAAGTTGTGTATTAGAGAGGATTCAACTAGACGGCGACTGTTAGAGTTTGAAGTAGGGAAAGCAGTTTTAGCAGAAGACCAGTCAATAGGATGGCTCTGATCTCTGTCGTGACAGAAATAGTGTTAGGCTTGCTGACACTAACAATGCTCTGTTCTGTCACGTCAGGGATCATAGCCATCCTATTGACTGGTCTTCTGCTAAAACTGTCTTCCTTACTTCCAACTCTAACAGTCGCTGTCTAGTTGAATCCACAACTTTGAATACACAACTTTCCTTGTATGAATCTTAGCCCTGGCTTCGTCTCTGTAGATGCCTTCCTCTCCCACTACATTGTAAAATGCTCCAAACTTCAGAACACCCGTGACTTTACCTGATTCCTCATTTTTTCTTTTTCTTTTTCTTCTTCTCCCTCTTCCCCTTTCCTCTTTCCTTTTTCTCCTCTGGGTTGTCTTTCTTTCTTCTGTCTCGTGATTCTGTTCCTTCATTATTTATTTCTCCACTTCCCCTTTCCCCCACCTCAGTGCACTTGCTCTCCCTCTGTGGGCACCTAGCTCCCTTGCAGTGCTCCCCTTTCTTTGTATTTGACTAGTTCCTCCTCCTTATTCCCCACTACTACCACTACTACGAATACTACTACCACTACCACTACGAATACTACTACCACTACCACTACTACGAATACTACTACCACTACTACCTCTTCCTTCCTATATATAGCCGTCCTGCTCCACTTCTGGTTAATGTGACTTTGCAAATGGTCCAAGTCGGACCAAAACACCGTAGTAAGCTCCTCTCTTCTATGTGCAGGTTATTTTGTATCGTTCCAGTCATGTTATCGTGCCTTTTTTTTTATTTATTGCTGCCATTCATATAGTATAAAAAAGCTGCACCAGAACTGTTGCTCATTATTGCAACAATGTTTAACAAATCTATAGCATCCTCAACCTTCCCATCTATGCTCAAGATAGCAAGGGTCACCCCGATCCACAAAGGTGGAGATCCAACTGATTTGAACAATTACAGACCCATATCAAACTTGCCCTTACTCTCCAAGATATTTGAAAAAAAATCCTATCTTAACGACAGACACCAGTATGTACATACAAATGGAGTCAACTCTGCTATCCAACCCGTAGCTGTAGGAGTACCCCAGGTAGTGTCCTAGGCCCACTCCTCTTTCTCATCTACATCAATGATCTCCCCAATGCATCCCAACTCCTTAACCCTTTGAGGGTCGACAGGCCCTCTCCAAAACTCGTTCTCAGGGTCGGCCAAATTTAAAAAAAAAAAAAAATTATTTTCTCTTATGAAAAGATAGAGAATCTTTTCCCGATCATAACGACACCAAAAGTTTGAAATTTGATAGAAAACTTACGGAATTATGCTCTCGCAAAGTTAGCGGTCTCGGCGATGTTTACGGATCGGCGATTTTGCCCACTTTGAGCCCCATTTTCGGCCAATTTCACTGTACTAGTCGACAAAAAACATGAATATTTGGCTAGAACTACATTTTTTCTATCGAATGGGTGCAAGAAACCACCCATTTATAAATTCAATTACCAAGGCTGGCTCCTCCTTAGGAAAATTAATGAATAGAAAAAGAATAATAACATACAAATATAAACACTTTATTGTTATAATTGAAAATATAAAACATTTAAATATGAACTTTTATCCTACGTGAAAGAGAAATGAAAAATGAAATATAAAAATGATATTTGAATTCAACGCTAATATGTACAGTTAGACTGGGGTGTCTGGTTGATGTTGACACCGCGCCTTGTAGAAATTGTAGCCGTTGCTGATGATGTGGGGGGGGGGGTCACAGCTGTTGAGTGACAACCCAACGACTAGTTCGTCACAGTGTCTCTAGCCTTGAATAATCCGTCAAGATGATAGGAACGCAGGTCCTTCACCACTGCAAAGATGAGGGGTAGTTGCCTGGGGTTGGCTACACTCAGGTATGTAGATAAAAAGGTGACGTCCCAGAACTCATGTGAAGTTCGTCTCCTTCAGCACTGTCTTGGTGGTTGCCAGATGACCCAAGCTGACATTCCAAGCTAGAAAGAGACAAAAGTTAACCACTGCTTGAGAAATCACTCTCCATGATAAGTAAAGCATTTAAAAGAGCGGTTAGGATTTAAAAGCAAAACATGGAAATCAAGGCAGAATGAACTACATCTTAGAATTGGTTAAAAGTGAAGCTTTTAACCAATATATCCACTAAAATAGGAGCAGAGGCTTTTACTTACAGTTGTGCTGGGAGTTGAGTCAAGTGATTATCCATTTGGTCGGAGCCCCACACATCACCTTCCAGGTGGAGAAAAAGGGGGGGGGTAGTGGAAGCTAGACACTGACCCTACCTTAACAAGCAGACTGGCAATCAAACTATCGTCACCATATACTCGCTCGC
This sequence comes from Cherax quadricarinatus, assembly GCF_038502225.1. NCBI lineage: Eukaryota > Metazoa > Arthropoda > Malacostraca > Decapoda > Parastacidae > Cherax > Cherax quadricarinatus. The sequence continues at coordinate 28,498 of NW_027197107.1, read as the reverse complement.
TACTCCTATCTGTTGAACTTTTCCCTCCCACTCCCCCATACCAAGACTTATAGTCAAGGAATATAAGAAGAATAGGCGAGGAAAAAGTTGTAACCTGGAAAAGTTGTGTAAGGCACCAAACCTTCAACTGACTGTCACGACTTAACCAGTCAGAGAAATAATTAGATGAACCATTGATATACACAATATGAAACTTAAAAGCTTGGAGTGCCAATGTCCACCTCAAGAGGCGACTGTTGGTTCCCTTAAAAGTTTCTAGGTATATCAAAGGTTTGTGATCCGTCTCTAAAATGAATTCTTTTCCCAGTAAATAAAATTTAAGTTTGGAGATACCCCACACAAGGGCCAAACATTCCTTTTCTATGGTGGAGTATCTCGTTTCTGCAGGAAGAAGTTTCCGGCTTAGGAAGCATACAGGAAAGGGTGTACCATCATGATACTGTAGTAACACTGCACCTAGGCCAGTATTGGAGGCATCAGTTCTTAAACAAAATGGCTTATTAATATCTGGAATCTTAAGTATAGGGTCTTTCGAGAAGACGTTCTTAATCTCATTAAACTTTTCTCGAGCTACGTCGGAAAGTTCAAGAGGTTCCTTCACAGACTTTTTAAGGTAGTCGGATAAGATGCCTGTAAGATCGGTAATGTTGGGGATAAACCGTGCATAAAAATTTACAGAACCAAGAAAGCTACGCATGAGCTTCTTGGTTTTGGGGAATTTAAACTCTAATAAAGCTTTGATCTTACTGGGGAGAGGCTGCAAAGAGTTATTAGAAAGAATCAATCCGAGATATCTAATTTTGTTATACCCAAGGAAGCATTTCTTCGGCTTGGCAGTGAGGCCATGTGAGCGTTACCTACGTAAAACTGATGTTAATGTTTGGATATGCTTGCCCCACGTGGATGTCATTACGTAAATGTTATCAAAATAAACTGAAACATTTGGCATATTACCCAAGATCTTTCTCATCAGTCTCACGTAGGTAGCACAGGCAGTTACCAAACAGAAGGGCATAGTTCTTTACTGCATCAGTCCTTGGTGTGTAGGAAAAACGGTGTACTGCTTAGAAGAAGGATCTAACATTACTTGATGATATGCTTGCGTAATATCAATCTCTGAAAAGAAAGAAGAGTCATAAAATTTGTGTAGATCGCTATCTATTAAGGGCATAGCCTCAGCATCCCACCGAGTTATAGCATTAAGTCCTCTGAAGTCAATAGCAAGTCTATATGAATTGTCTTCCTTCTTAACCATGACTACTGGTGAGCAATATGCAGATACTGAAGGTTCAATGATCTTTAGTTTTAATAATCTGTCTACCTCTCGGTCAAATGCATCCCTAAGGTGAACTGGAACTGGGTATAATTTCTGTTTGACAAGGTTGTCCGTGACTAAGTCGATCTTATGGACTACTGTGGAGGTGACACCTGGAATATCAGTAAAGACATCTGAGAATTTACCCACACATTGAAGTAGTTCATGTTTCTTATGGTCATCCAAAGACTCATTGAAATTAATGTTTCTCGCACCTGAGTGGTCAAGAGTCACCAAGTCATGTAGTTCTCTGTCATAGTCTACGTTAGAGGTGTCAATTACGCACACCTTACACTCCTCAGTTGTCTTATCAAGTTTGTGTGGAAAAACTAAATCAAAGTCATTCAGGCAGTTAACCGAATTTCTTCGGTAATATTTCTTAAGAATGTTGATATGATAAAGCTTAGGTTTCCCCTTGACTTCTATGAGGTAATCAACCTTCCCACAAATTTTCAATACCTTATACGGACCTTTCCATGCTACTAATAATTTATTTGACTTTATTGGTAAAAGTACCAGAACTTCATCCCCTACTTTAAAACTTCTCCTCTGACTTTTGGTATCAAAATAGGTTTTGTACTGGTCCATTGATAAGCTTAAGTTTTTCGAAACTATGTCAGAGGTCTCCTCAAGTTTGGATCTAAGGTCAAGGAGAAACTGATAAGAAGACTGAACCTCAGCATTTACCTCCTCATTAGTCCATAAGTCATGAAGGATGGACAATGGACCTCTGGCCTGTCTACCATAGAGAAGTTCAAAAGGTGAAAACCCCAAAGAGTCACTGGGAACTTCCCTCATGGCAAACAAAGCACAGGGTAGGTAACGATGCCACTCCTTAGGTTTAAGGGAGCAAAGTTTCCTTAAAATGGACTTGAGAATTGAATGCTGGCGCTCAATCCTCCCATTACAGCTGGGATGATAGGGTGTTGTGAAGAGAGGTTTCACTCCCAGAAGTTGGTAGAGATGTTGCATTAGTTCAGTTGTGAATTGTGTCCCACGGTCAGACAAAATCTTTCTAAGGATGCCAACTCTGGAGAAGATGGACAAAAGGGCTTCAGCCACCTCTGTAGTAGTTATGGACTTTAAGGGTACGGCTTCAGGGAAACTTGAAGCATAATCAACTAATGTTAAAATATATCTATGTCCCCCAGATGAAAGTGGTGATAAAGGACCAACGATGTCAATAGCTACTCTTTCAAACGGTACCGTAAAGATTGGCATTTTGACCATAGGTACTCGCCTGGTACCTCGGGAGGATGACAGTTGGCAAACTTTACACGATCTACAATATGTAGTGATATCTGAGGACATTTTGGGCCAAAAATAGGTTTCCCTAATTTTATTCAAGGTTTTACGATGTGAGAAATGTCCGGCCACTGGCAGGTCATGAGCCATTTTAAGAACAGTCTCTCTGCATTGACTTGGAACAACTAAGATGGAATAGTCTATCTCATCTGAATTTAATTTGAATACTGATTTATACAAGATACCTCTTATATATTCAAATTTATATGAAAAGTTTTTCCTTTGGATAACTTGATTTTTGCTAGCTGCATTATCGCAATGAGGAGAAAAGCAATTACGTTGTAAATTGACAAAGGAGTCCTTAGATATATCTAAAGGCTTAAAGTCAGGGAAAATCAAAGGATGGACAGTAGGAGAAGCCTGGGCTTTGGTCTGAGCCCTAGTCAAGACATTTATAGTATCGGAGGCGATATCCTCACTTTCATCTAACAAGTGAACCGGTGATCCTACTACCTCGCTTTCGAGAGTAGTATCACTGGTTTCTAACCCCACATGAATATCACGAGACATTGCCTCATCTGAACTGTCGAGGGGCTTTTCTGACTTTACAGGAAGAGGAGCTGAAAAACTTATGTCCATCTTTGGTGATGAAAGGTCAACCTCAGAAGGAAGAATGGCACCTTTTACATTACCTATTAGTACGGAGCAAGAGGTGATGGGAGCTAGTACGGCCTCAGACCAACCTGTGAACCATTTAGACCTAATGTAACAACGGATGGTAGGAGAAGTGTCTGTACGGCCCAAGTAGTCTGAAAGGATAGCAGAGGCATGAGTTTCTTTTAAGGTTAGGGAACAGCTTATCAGAAATGACTCTACATGTGCATCCAGTGTCTCGTAAAATGGTAGATACATTAAGTCCATTAACTGTTCCTGAACAGAAGGGTGCCTGGTCATTACAGTCTTTAAAACATCTTCCAACTTTTTGCACTTTCTTAGAAGGACAATCGGGACGTTTATGTCCCTTAACACCACATAAATGACAAACCGGAATAAAAGACGTCAGTTTACTTTCCACTAGAGGCTTTGATTTCTTAAGATCTGGTGAACCCTTGCCCTTAGGGTTCGATCCCTTTAGGTCTTTATAGGAATTGTGAGCCTCAGCATACAAGTCAGCGGCCTCAGCAACTTCCTCAGCTTTAATCAGGTTACGTTCTCTAATGAATGTTCGTATCTGGTGAGGAAGAGCTGTCAGGAACTGGTCAGCAACCATGAAGTCTCTAAGAGATTCATAACTGTGATCAATTCCTGAACTCTCTATCCAAAAGTCGAACAAACGAAAGAGTGTTACCTGTAACTGCTGAAAGTTTTGGCCATGCTGTAAGGTGGCATACCTGAAATCTTTCCTATAAGAATTTGTGGTCTTTTGGTATGCTTTAAGGATTGCCTTCTTAAGTAGGTTATAATTACATATGATATCCTGCGACAAAGTTGCATAGATATTCAAAGCTGTACCGGAAAATAACATACCTAACCTGGTAGCCCAGGTGTCAGCTGGCCATTCACAGAGGGTAGCGGTATTTTCAAACCTAATAATGTATGAAGTTATGTCTTCACCCTCTGTGAAGGGAGGTAAATTAGGTGTTGGAATATGTGCACTAGCTGCATGATGTTCAATTACTCCTTTCTCTAATTGCTGTTGTGAAAAAGTTAACTTTTTATTTTCTAATTCAAGGCATGCTTTCTGTACCTCACGATCTTTTTCCCTCTCTCTTAACTCATGTTCTCTAGTAGCCTTTTCCTCAAGTTCTATATCTTCTGCTCTTTCAAGTTCTCTATCTTTTGCTCTTTCCTCAAGTTCTCTAATTTAGCTTGTTCCTCACGTATTTTAGCTTGTTCCTCACGTATTTTAGCTCTCTCCTCACGATCAAGTCTATCATGCCTCCTTTTCTCCTCTCTTTCTCTTTCTAACTGTCTTTCTTGATTTTCTCTTTCAATTCGATCTCTTTCCTTTTTCTCCTCTCTCTCGATTCTCTCTCTCTCCTTTTTCTGTCTTTCTTGGTTTTCTCTCTCTATTCTCTCTCTCTCTCTCTTCTCTTCTCTTATCAATTCTTTCTCTTTCAATTCTTTCCTGGATCTTAGTGCTAATGAAAGCTTCTAAATTTTTCCTCGTTATTCCTAACTTACTTCCAATGTTCATCCAAACTTGGTATTCCTCCATGCTTGCAAGAGTGACAAACTACCAGGGGAAAATGAAACAGGTATCAAAGAAAACAGAGGGTTCAATTCCTGCTCTGCTCCAACTGTAAATAAATCAGAGGGTTCAATCCCTGCTTCGATTAAACAGCATGTATGAATGAAAACTGAGGGTTCTATACCAGTTCCCACCAAACAGTAAGTTGAATGGGGTCCCTTGACCATCCAATCTTCTCATCAACAAATCAAGAGTGCCCTACAACAGTTTCCTTGATATAATAAATAGAGCTCAATGAAACAATTTGTCACTGGAAAATCTCGGGTCCCTAGAGTCTATTCCTCCAAATCGCTACAAGTTCCAAAATAAAAGGTGACAGAATTAACTAGTGTATCCTGCCTTGACTTGACTTACAATAAATTGAGACTATAACAATCACCAAATCTTTTAAATACCTGTACTGCAGTCATATCATAGAGAATGATTACTCATGGCTGGTGGTAACCGTCTGTGGTATGCGGCGTTGAAGTTCCAATGGTAGATTCGAGATGGAGTCGAATCTTGATTCGGTCGAGTGATCCTGGCAAGGTCGCCACTTGTGAAGGCTTACTCAGCCCTGTAAGATCTAAAGTTGGTCTTACCAAGGCTGGCTCCTCCTTAGGAAAATTAATGAATAGAAAAAGAATAATAACATACAAATATGAACACTTTATTGTTATAATTGAAAATATAAAACATTTAAATATGAACTTTTATCCCACCTGAAAGAGAAATGAAAAATGAAATATAAAAATGACATTTGAATTCAACGCTAATATGTACAGTTAGACTGGGGTGTCTGGTTGATGTTGACACCACGCCTTGTAGAAATTGTAGCCGTTGCTGATGATGTGGGGGGGACAGCACATCAAGTATTAAAAACCATTTGTCTCCATTCACTCCTATCAAACATGCTCACGCATGCCTGCTGGAAGTCCAAGCCCCTCGCACACAAAACCTCCTTTACCCCCTCCCTCCAACCTTTCCTAGGCCGACCCCTACCCCGCCTTCCTTCCACTACAGACTGATACACTCTTGAAGTCATTCTGTTTCGCTTCATTCTCTCTACATGTCCGAACCACCTCAACAACCCTTCCTCAGCCCTCTGGACAACAGTTTTGGTAATCCCGCACCTCCTCCTAACTTCCAAACTACGAATTCTCTGCATTATATTCACACCACACATTGCCCTCAGACATGACATCTCCACTGCCTCCAGCCTTCTCCTCACTGCAACATTCATCACCCATGCTTCACACCCATATAAGAGCGTTGGTAAAACTATACTCTCATACATTCCCCTCTTTGCCTCCAAGGACAAAGTTCTTTGTCTCCACAGACTCCTAAGTGCACCACTCACCCTTTTCCCCTCATTAATTCTATGATTCACCTCATCTTTCATAGACCCATCCGCTGACACGTCCACTCCCAAATATCTGAATACATTCACCTCCTCCATACTCTCTCCCTCCAATCTGATATCCAATCTTTCATCACCTAATCTTTTTGTTATCCTCATAACCTTACTCTTTCCTGTATTCACTTTTAATTTTCTTCTTTTGCATACCCTACCAAATTCATCCACCAACCTCTGCAACTTCTCTTCAGAATCTCCCAAGAGCACAGTGTCATCAGCAAAGAGCAACTGTGACAACTCCCACTTTATGTGTGATTCTTTATCTTTTAACTCCACGCCTCTTGCCAAGACCCTCGCATTTACTTCTCTTACAACCCCATCTATAAATATATTAAACAACCACGGTGACATCACACATCCTTGTCTAAGGCCTACTTTTACTGGGAAATAATCTCCCTCTTTCCTACATACTCTAACTTGAGCCTCACTATCCTCGTAAAAACTCTTCACTGCTTTCAGTTACCTACCTCCTACACCATACACCTGCAACATCTGCCACATTGCCCCCCCTATCCACCCTGTCATACACCTTTTCCTAGTCCATAAATGCCACCAAAACCTCTTTAGCCTTTTCTAAATACTGTTCACTTATATGTTTCAGTATGTAGGAAAGAGGGAAATTATTTCCCAGTAAAAGTAGGCCTTAGACAAGGATGTGTGATGTCACTGTGGTTGTTTAATATATTTATAGATGGGGTTGTAAGAGAAGTAAATGCGAGGGTCTTGGCAAGAGGCGTGGAGTTAAAAGATAAAGAATCACACATAAAGTGGGAGTTGTCACAGTTGCTCTTTGCTGATGACACTGTGCTCTTGGGAGATTCTGAAGAGAAGTTGCAGAGATTGGTGGATGAATTTGGTAGGGTGGGCAAAAGAAGAAAATTAAAAGTGAATACAGGAAAGAGTAAGGTTATGAGGAAAACAAAAAGATTAGGTGATGAAAGATTGGATATCAGATTGGAGGGAGAGAGTATGGAGGAGGTGAATGTATTCAGATATTTGGGAGTGGACGTGTCAGCGGATGGGTCTATGAAAGATGAGGTGAATCATAGAACTGATGAGGGGAAAAGGGTGAGCGGTGCACTTAGGAGTCTGTGGAGACAAAGAACTTTGTCCTTGGAGACAAAGAGGGGAATGTATAAGAGTATAGTTTTACCAACGCTCTTATATGGGTGTGAAGCATGGGTGATGAATGTTGCAGTGAGGAGAAGACTGGAGGCAGTGGAGATGTCATGTCTGAGGGCAATGTGTGGTGTGAATATAATGCAGAGAATTCGTAGTATGGAAGTTAGGAGGAGGTTCGGGATTACCAAAACTGTTGTCCAGAGGGCTGAGGAAGGGTTGTTGAGGTGGTTCAGACATGTAGAGAGAATGGAGCGAAACAGAGTGACTTCAAGAGTGTATCAGTCTGTGGTGGAAGGAAGGCGGGGTAGGGGTCGGCCTAGGAAAGGTTGGAGGGAGGGGGTAAAGGAGGTTTTGTGTTCGAGGGGCTTGGACTTCCAGCAGGCATGCGTGAGCATGTTTGATAGGAGTGAATGGAGACAAATGGTTTTTAATACTTGACGTGCTGTTGGAGTGTGAGCAAAGTAACATTTATGAAGGGGTTCAGGGAAACCGGCAGGCCAGACTTGAGTCCTGGAGATGGGAAGTACAGTGGACCCCCGGTTAACGATATTTTTTCACTCCAGAAGTATGTTCAGGTGCCAGTACTGCCCGAATTTGTTCCCATAAGGAATATTGTGATGTAGATTAGTCCATTTCAGACCCCCAAACATACACATACAAATGCACTTACATAAATACACTTACATAATTGATCGCATTCGGAGGTAATCGTTATGCGGGGGTCCACTGTACAGTGCCTGCACCCTGAAGGAGGGGTGTTAATGTTGCAGTTGAAAAACTGTAGTGTAAAGCACCCTTCTGGCAAGGCAGTGATGGAGTGAATGATGGTGAAAGTTTTTCTTTTTCGGGCCACCCTGCCTTGGTGGGAATCGGCCAGTGTGATAATAAAATAAATAATTATATGTTTCACTGTAAACACCTGGTACACACACCCCCTACCTTTCCTAAAGCCTCGTTGTTCATCTGCTATCCTATTCTCCATCTTACTCTTAATTCTTTCAATAATAACTCTACCATACACTTTACCAGGTATACTCAACAGACATAAATATGTGTCATAATTCTTCAATCGTGCTATACTCAAATCGTGCCAAATAAACTTGTTCTAAATAACGGCCTACTTTACATATAATGATACATGTATAATAATAATGTATTATATAATAATAGTTATAATAATAGATGGCTTCAAAAGGCTGTCACTGGATGGCAGTGATTACCACAACAATGTGGGAGCAGTTGTGGCCACCTCTACCTGTCACATAACATATTTTATTCATTCTAGAGTATATATCAGGTTTCTACATTATTTATATTGTTTATTATGTCAGATGAATTGCGATAGGTAAATAAACCGTAGAGTTGATATTAGCAAAATTATTCAAGGAATATTTTGTCCGGTCACCACACAAACTCTCGTCCGCCGCTGATGATACCACTACATGAATGACATATTTTATTCATTCTAGATTACACCTACCATCCAACTTACGACCTGCTCGACATGCGTCCACTTGACTTACGACCGTGCATCTGGCAGCTGGGCTTGGCCGGCTGATGCGTACCGCTGTACAATATTTGACGATACTCACGGCGGCAATATGCCATGCAGGCAGCATCAGTTTGAGTAACCCTGCCCTATCAGCAGCATCATACTGTATTAACTGTACTAACTGAACAGTAAATTTCACCATAGCCCCTAAGAGGAAGTCTGAATCTTGCACTGGAGATTGTGACAAGAAAGGCTCTTACTCTCGAACTCTCTTTATTTGTTTTCACTGTTGCACATAAACCTGTCTGTATCTGTCTGCCTGTATATCTATCTGTATTTGTGTCTGTATCTGTCTGTATCTGTCTATCTGTTTATCCGTCTTTATGTCTTCCTGTGTGTGTCTTTCAGTCTACCTGCCCCAAATCCTGAATTGTCTCCTGGTGTCGCAAAATTTCAAAAAAAAAAAATTCTTATGAAATGGTAGAGAATATTTTCCCGATTGTAATGACACCAAAAGAATGAAATTTGATGGAAAGCTGACGGAATTATGCTCTCGCAAAGTTAGCGACCTCGGCGATATTTACAAATCGGCGATTTCGCCCACTTTGAGCCCTATTTTCGGCTAATTCCATTGTTCCAGTCGACCAAACTCATAGCTATTTCTTTAGAACTCCATTTTTTCTATTGATTGAGTACAAGAAACTGCCCATTTACCGATTTCAACTACCCAATAACGTGGTCAGAAATTTGCAATTTGGCCAATTTCACGAAAATTAAAAAATATGACAATTTCAAAATAGGGTCCAGAATGAACAATGCAGACATTCCTGGCTCTAAAATAACATTTTCTTTGTTCATCAGTCACATCTCCAGGCCCCTCTGATATTACTCTTGCTTTCTATTTTGAATTTTTATTCAAACAAAAAATAGAAGATTTACTGTTATGCAGACTACTGCAATATTGTAATAATTGTATAAATAATGTCAACCCATTCATGACTGCATATTAGAATGGCTACTTGGACATTTATTGGACAATGACATCATTTGTTTACTTTTGAACATCGGCAAAAATCAAACATTTCCCCTACTTTGAGCTCCATTTCAAGGTTCTTTTCATAGTAAAATCAATCAAAATCACCTCTATTTCTATAATATGTTTTCCATTCTATCAAATGAGACCAAGAAAACGAGAATACAACCATAAATACTATACGAAAATAGACCACAAAGTCGGCATTTTAATTAAAAAAAAAAAAAGGTCGGAGTTTTTTTTTTCCCATTATGCACTGCATGCTCCAGGATTTTTTTTATATGGTGCACACTGACCACACAGACCCATTCTCTCACATGTGGGCCTACCAGCTTTCTCCTGCTTGATTTGAAGCCGCTAGAATTTGAGTATAGTGGTCCCTCAATAATCGTCCGGCTGAAAGTCGTCCAATTTTGCAGAAATAGTCCCGTTATTTCGTCTCAAACATTGGCTCGCAAATGGTCCGTTACTCGCTAATCAGTCCTTCGTCCTGGACGCGTACTCACGCTCTGAGCGCGTACGCCTCGAGCCGCCTCACCTTCCCAGCCAGTGTGCCATTGTTTACCAGTGAGCGACGGTCCCCTCACTTGTTCTCGAAATATTTCATAATATTCCATTTATTTTAGTGCTTGCAAGTGCTAAATAAGCTACCATGGCTCCAAAGAAAGCTCCTAGTGCCAAGCCTTTGGTAAAGAAGGTGAGAAATACGATTGAATTTAAGAAAAACATCATTGAACAATATGAAAGTGGCGTACGTGTGGGCCAAACTGGCCAGGATGTATAACAAACCCCGTACAACCATATCTTCCATCGTGGCCAAGAAAAAGGAAATCAAGGAAGCTGTTGTTGCAAAGGGGGTAAATATGCTGACAAAAATGAGATCACCAGTACTCGAAGATGTTGAGAAGTTATTATTGGTGTGGATAAACGAGAAACAATTAGCAGGAGATAGTCTTATGACGTCGCTTATTTGTGAAAAGGCTAGGCAGTTGCATGACGATTTGGTAAAGAAATTGCCTGCAACTAGTACTGATGTGAGTGAATTTAAGGCCAGCAAAGGCTGGTTTGAGAGATTTAAGAACCGTAGTGGCATACACAGTGTGATAAGGCATGGTGAGGCTGCCAGTTCGGACAAAATTGCAGCTACAAAATTGTAAGTGAATTCCAGGAGTACATAGAGGCTGAAGGACTGAAACCTGAACAAGTGTTCAATTGTGACGAAACAGGCCTCTTTTGGAAGAAAATGCCAAAGAGGACCTACATTACTCAGGAGGAAAAGGCACTGCCAGGACACAAGCCTATGAAAGACAGGCTGACGCTCATGTTCTGTGCTAATGCTAGTGAGGATTTCAAAGTGAAGCCGTTACTAGTGTACCATTCTGAAAATCCCAGAGTGTTCAAGAAAAACAATGTTATGAAGAGTAAATTGTGTGTGTTTCGGAAATCTAATAATAAGGCATAAGTCACAAGGGAAATTCTCATTGATTGGTTCCATGAAGTGTTTGACCCCATTGTGAAGAATTACCTCCTGGAAAATAAACTGGATCTCAAGTAACTCCTAGTAATGGACAATGCACCTGCTCATCCTCCAAACTTCGATGACCTAATTCTGGAGGAGTTTGGGCTCATCACAGTGAAGTTCTTCCCCCTAATACCACTCCTCTCTGCCAGCCCATGGATCAGCAGATCATTGCAAATTTTAAAAAATTCTACACCAATGTTTAAAAGGTGCTTTAATGTGACCACAGACACTAACTTGACCCTAAGAGAGTTTTGTAAAGATCACTTCAGTATCCTCCATTGCATAAGTCTTATAGGTAAGGCTTGGGAGGGAGTGACTACCAGGACTTTGAACTCTGCTTGGAGAAAATTGTGGCCAGATTGTGTCCACAAGAGGGATTTTGAAGGGTTTGGGGCTGACCCTGATGAGCCTATGGCAGTTGTGGAATCTTTTGTGGCATTGGGGAGTTCCATGGGGTTGGATGTGAGTTTGGAGGATGCGGAAGAGTTGGTGGAGAACCACGACGAAGAGCTAACCACTTAGGAGCTGCAAGAGCTTCAGCTGAAACAGCAACAGACCACAGTTCAGAATATTGCTTTAGAGGAGGAGGAAGAGAGATGGAAGAAGGTGCCTTCTTCAGAAATTAAGGAGATTTTTGAGATGTGGGGTTGGATGGAAAGATTTATGGAGAAACATCACCCTGACAAGGTGGTTGCAAGCCATATCAGCAACTTGTACAGTGACAAAGTCTTGGCCCATTTTAGGGAAGTTTTAAAGAGATGCCAGAAACAGAGCTCTCTGGACACTTTTTTTGCAAGACAGGGCTCCAGTGACTCTCAAACTGGTCCTAGTGGCATTAAGAAACAGAGAAGAGAAGTAACCCCAGAAAAGCACTTGGTACCTGAGGTGTTGATGGAAGGGGATTCCCCTTCCAAACAGTAAATAATCCAATCTGTCTCCTCCTCCAGTCTCCCATACACTAAGAAGAATCGCCAATAAAGGTAAGTGTTATGCTGTTAATGTTTCATTCATCATTTCCCATTGTATTGTTTATGTACTACATGTATATTTCATGTAAAAAAAATTTTTTGTTTTAATACTTCTGGGTGTCAGGAACGGATTAATTGTATTTACATTATTTCTTATGGGGAAAATGGATTCGAAAATCGTCAATTTCGATAATAGTCACACTTCCAGGAACGGATTAATTACAAAAAAGACCCCCGAGTTTCGTGATTAATCCGTTCCAGAGGGCCCGCCGAAGGTCGAAATTCACGAAACTCGAAGCCATTTTCCCCATAAGAAATAATGGAAATAAAATTAATCCGTTGCAGACACCCAAAAATGTTAAAATAAAATTTTTTTTTTTCAAATTAAGTAAAGATTTATATAATGAAAACAATCAGAAATCAAGTACACATAAATGCATTTAAAAAAATAATATTACACTTACCTTTACTGAAGACTTCTGCGTGGATGGAAGACGGGAGGAGGGGATAGGAGGAAGGTGTACACTATTGTTTGGAAGGAGAATCTCCTTCCATTAGGACTTCAGGTATGAAGTCCTTATCTGGGGTTACTTCCCTTCTTCTTTTAATGCCACTGGGACCAGCTTGAGAGTCACTGGACTCCTGTCGCACAACATATCTGTCCAGAGAGCTCTGTTTCTAGCGTTTCTTTAAGATTTGTCTGAAGTGGGACACAACACTGTCATTGTACATGTTGCCAATACGGCCTGCAACAGCTTTGTTAGGGTGAAGTTCACTTTGCACAAATGTCCTTAATCTTTGAAGAAGGCACCTTCCTCCATCTCTCTTCCTCCTCCTCTGCAGCAGTTTCCTGAGCTGTGATCTGTTGCTGTTGCAGATGAAGCTCTTGCAGCTCTTCAGTGGTTAGCTCTTCCCTGTGGTCCTCCACCAACTCTTCCACATCCTCACCACTCACCTCCAACCCCAGGGACATCCCCAATGCCACAATAGTTTCCACAACTGGCATAGGCTCCTTAGGGTCAGCCACAAACCCTTCAAAATCCCTCTCTTGTACACATTCTGGCCACAATTTTCTCCAAGCAGAGTTCAAAGTCCTGGAAGTCACTCCCTCCCAAGACTTACCTATAAGGTTTATGCAATGGAGGATATTAAAGTGATCTTTCCAGAACTCTCTTAGGGTCAATTCAGTGTCTGAGGTCACTTCAAAGCACTTTTGAAACACTGCTTTGGTGTAGAGTTTTTTGAAGTTTGAAATGACCTGCTGGTCCATGGGCTGGAGGAGAGGAGTTGTATTAGGGGGCAAGAACTTCACCGTGATGAAACTAAACTCCTCCACTATTTGCTCTTCCAAGTCTGGAGGATGAGCAGGAGCATTGTCCATTACCAGGAGGCACTTGAGTGACAGTTTATTTTCCAGGAGGTATTTCTTCACACTGGGGCCAAACACTTCATTAAACCAGTCTTGGAAAATATCCCTTGTGACCCATGCCTTACTGTTAGCCTTCCACATCACACACAAATTACTTTTGGCAGCACTGTATTTCTTGAACACTCTGGGATTTTCAGAGTGATACACCAGTAAAGGCTTCACTTTAAAATCCCCACTAGCATTACTACAAAACATGAGAGTAAGCCTGTCTTTCATAGGCTTGTGTCCTGGGAGTGCCGTTTCCTCCTGCGTGATGTAGGTCCTCTTTGGCATTTTCTTCCAAAAGAGGCCTGTTTCGTCACAATTAAACACTTGTTGGGGTTTGAATTCTCCAGTGTCTACGCACTCCTTAAACTCCTGTACAAACTTCTCAGCTGCAATTTTGTCAGAACTGGCAGCCTCACCATGCCTTATCACACTGTGAATGCCACTACGCTTCTTAAATCTCTCAAACCAACCTTTGCTGGCCTTAAAATCACAAGCATCACCACTTGTTGCAGGCATTTTCTTTACGAGATCGTCATGCAACTGCCTTGCCTTTTCACATATTATCGACTGCGTAACACTATCTCCTGCTAACTGTTTTTCGGTAATCCACACCAACAATAACCTCTCCACTTCTTCGAGGATTTGTGATCTCCTTTTTGTCAGCATATCCACCCCTTTTGCAACAACAGCACACTTTATTTCCTTTCCTTTCGCCACGATCGAAGTGATGGTTGAATGGGGTTTGCCATACATCCTGGCAAGCTCTGTAACACGCACTCCACTCTCATATTTTTCAATGATTTCCTTCTTGAATTCGATCGTGTTCCTCACTTTCTTTACCAAAGGGCTTGCACTAGCTTTCCTTGGGCCCATGGTGACTTATTTAGCAGTTGTAATCACAAAAAACAATGGATTATTACGTATGAACCCGCGGGGTGATGGTCACGTGTTGGTAAACAATGGCACACTGAGCGTGAATGGCGTGGGAGACTGGCTTGGTGTGCGCGGTGATGGGCGGACGGGTTCCAGACGGTCGCTGAAACACGAGTTTAATCACGAAACTCGAGGCCAAATTTTGCCAAAAAAACTTACCGAAGGCTGAATTTCACGAAAGTCGAGGCCAAGGCAGGGTGGCCTGAAAAAGAAAATCTTTCATCACTCACTCACTCCATCACTGTCTTACCAGAGGCATGCTTATACTACAGTTATAAAACTGCAACATTAACACCCCTCCTTCAGAGTGCCAGAACTGCACTTCCCATCTCCAGGACTCAAGTCCGGCCTGCCGATTTCCCTGAATCCCTTCATAAGTGTTACCATGCTTACACTCCAACAGCATGTCAAGTTCTAAAAAACATTTGTCTCCATTCGCTCCTAACACACTCATGCATGCTTGCTGGAAGTCCAAGCCCCTTGGACAAAAAAACCTCCTTTACCCCCTCCCTCCAATCTTTCCTAAGCCGGTCCCTACCCCGCCTTCCCCCCACTACAGATTTATACACTCTCGAAGTCATTCTATTTCGTTCCATCCTCTCTACATGTCCAAACCATCTCAATAACCCCTCCTCAGCCCTCTGGATAATAGTTTTGGTAATGCCACACCTCTTCCTAATCTCCAAACTACGAATTCTCTGAACTATATTTACACCACACATTGCCCTCAGACATAACATCTCCACTGCCTCCAGTCTTCTCCTTGTTGCAACATTCACAACTCATGCCTCACACCCATACAAGAGCATTGGTATAACTATAGTCTCACACATTCCCCTCTTTGCTTTCATGGATAAAGTTCTTTGTCTCCACAGGCTCCTCAGTGCACCAGTAACCTTTTTCCCCTCATTAATTCTATGATTCACCTCATCCTTCATAGACCCATTTTGTTGATATTCAGTAGTAAAGTTCGACTTACGACCATTTCAACTTACGACCGGTTTCTCGGAACCGAACTTGGTCGTAAGTCGGATGGTAGGTATAATAATATTATAATAGTACATAATAATAAAATAATATAACAAAATAATAATTCAGTGGTCCCTCAATTATCGTCCTTAATCCATTCCTGGAAGTGGGACTATTATCGAAATAGATGATTTTCGAATCAATTTTCCCCATAAGAGATAATGTAAACCCAATTAATTCGCTCCAGACATCCAGAAGTATCAACAACAACTTTTTTTTTACCTAAAAGATAGATTTACATGCACAAAAGAATGAACATTCAACATGACAGTTACTTTTATTGAAGGCTGTTGTTGATGAATGGAAGACAGGGAGGAGGAGAGAGGGAAGAGAGGTTATTGTTTGGAAGGGGAATCCCCCTCCATAAGGACTCTAGGTCACTTCAGGGGTCACTTCCCTAGCATAAATATAGATTTACATGCAGAAAAAATGCGAAATAAATGTAAAGCACTAATAAAATGTATAAATGAACATTGTTAAATTAGATACATGTGCAACTCTTGGGTATCTTTATTGAGGAAACGTTTTGCCACACAGTGGCTTCATCAGTCCATACAAAGGATAAACTTGAAGAACAGGAGGAGAATGAGGTAATCAGTCCCTCAACCTTGAGTCGATGTGGTCAGTCCATCAAACTTGAACAGAATACAGCATATGAGCGGAGAAGCAGCTTATAAACCGATTGGCAGGAGAGGTGCAGCAGTCGTAGGTGGTGTCACATTTGTCCGGTGTGGAAGTAGGTCGTGTCCAAGGGTTAGGCAAGCGAAGAATTCCCAAGTATCAAGATCCCAAGAAGTTGCAGTGTCTGACAGTTTCCGAATAGGGTTCAGAATAAACGAGAAAGACATTGCTGGCACTAAAATAACATTTCCTCTGTTCATTAGTCACATCCCCATGCCCCTCTTACATTCTTTTGCTTTCCACTTTGAATTTTTATTCTCACAAAAAATAGAAGATTTACTGTTATGCAGACTACTGCATTGGTGTAGAAATGGTATAAATAATATCAGCGCACTTGTGAAAGAATATTAGACTCACCAGTTGACATGTATTGGACGCATAGCATGATTTGTTTACTTTTGAACTTTGGTAAAAATCGAACATTTCTGCTACTTTGAGATCAATTTCAAGGTACTTTTCTTTGTAAAACCAGTCAAAATCATCTCAGTTTCTGTAATATGTCTTCCATTCTATAAAATGAGACCAGGAAAACTAGAATACAACAATACCATACGAAAATACAGTGCAAAGTTGCTGTTTTAATCCAAAAACACGGTCAGTTTTTTTTATCATTACCCACTGTGTGCTGCAGATTTTTTTTTTATACCATGCACATTGACCACATAGACCCATTCTTTCATATGTAGGCCTACCAGCTTTCTCTCACTAGATTTGAGGGCGCTAGAATTTAGGCGTACTGGTACGTCAAAAACCCTGGCTCGTAAGCTGTACTAGTACGGCCAAAACCCTGAAAGGGTTAAAAAAATTGTCAGAGTTTTTTTTTTTTCTCATGCACTGTGTGCTGCAGGTTTTCTTTTTATATGGTGAACACTGACCACACAGACCCATTCTTTCACATGTGGGCCTACCAGCTTTCTCTTGCTTGATTTGAAGCCGCTAGAATTCATGAGCATATATATAAATCAACGATCCCAGTATAGTATAGTGAAAAGTGTATCTTGAACGAATGCAGTGTATATCCTTGAAATAACCATTGTGCAGCAGTGACAAAATACCAGTGATAAAATAAAAGGAAAAAAAAAATAGTGAAGTGTGGCAGTGGTGGGGCAATCTACTTGTCCTGGTGTTGACATGTGACAAGAGATACATGAAGGTTCGAGTTACCACATATAACGAATAGACTAGGATACCGAGACATAGTTAGTTAGTTACCACACAGTGGGTCGTGTTTTGTACCGAAGGACTGTTTCTCATTTCATAAGGAATATAGAGAATATAGTGCATGGGTCGACCACCTGCACCCCCAAAAAAATAATAATTGTCAGAGGTGACAGTGAAGTGCAAACTATCGTACAAGTGTTATAATGAGGAAAAAAGGATATAAATAGGCAGTGATATAGTAAACTGAACTTATAGATAAGAGTTAATCCTTTTAATCCCGAGTGTAGTGTAAAACTATGGTATAATTATATGGGAACAAGTGCGCAAGTGCCACCCACACCCCACCTCCCAGCCCCTGCCTCATTCCTCCACCCATCCCCCGGATCCAATACCACCAATCCAACAATCCCACCCCCAGCCCCCCTCCTCACACCCTCACCTTCTTTAGACAGACCCCTATCTCCCAGCTTACCACTCCACTGCACAGCCCCCTCCTCCTATTGTCCCTACTCTCTACCCAGGGATACCCACCGCCCAGCCCACCCCACCTACCAGCCATGCCACCACCAGCCGCACATAATAAATACACCGTCCAACACATACACCTGTTTAAAAGTAATGATGGCCAGGAATAAGGGCTGTTGTATGTGTGAAAAAATCTTTCGGAGAAACATGAGGGGTACTGATTGTGAAATATGCAGTAAAACATCACATATATCATGTAAAAAGCTTCATGCAACCATGACAAATGACCAAAAACAAGAAAGTCGTTTCTGGATTTGCCGCAGTGAAAGGGACAGCTGGTTAAGCATAAGAGAGTTACTGAAAAGTGAAAACCTAGAAAGCGTAAGGAAGTTTCTAAGGAGCTTGCCAGAGTTATACAAAGAGTAGAAAACAGGGGAAAAGAAACAAGAAAAGGAGGAAAATGCAAATAGAGGTAAGAACCAAGGAATGGAAGTAAGAGTAAGAGTAGAAAACATCATACAGTTGGAAAAGGAGGAAACAGGGATACATAACATAACGGAAAGGGGAAGGGAGGATGAGAAAGCCAGAACAGGAACAAAGAAAAATGAGCAAAGGGAAGAAATTAGCCTAGAAGAAAGTGAACAAGGAAACTCAGATCAGGTGGAAGAACTTGGGAATGACACAGAACCAATAAATATAGGTAGTCAGAACATTTGCAGTTATTATGCTAAAGGTATGTGCCTATATAACAGAGATTGTTGGAATAAACACACCAGAAAATGTGCGAACATTTTGAGGAAGGGAAAGTGTCGTTTCAACAAAGAGTGCAGGTACTTCCATCCAGTACCCCTCAAGGAAGTTTCCTTGATGTTGGTGAGGGGCCCTTGATTTAGGGAATTGGATCTGTGCTCCAGTTCCCCGAATTAAGCCTGAATGCCTTCCACATCCCCCCCCAGGCGCTGTATAATCCTCCGGGTTTAGCGCTTCCCCCTTGATTATAATAATAATTCCATCCAGTAATGTGTAAAGCTTCAACGCAGTCCAGAGAATGTTATGACCTGAGCTGCCCAGACCATCATGTAAAAGGAACGTGGTGCTACAGAGTTAGCAGAGAAAGAGAAATTGAACAGCATTCTTTTTTAGACAAAAAGAGAAAAGATCAAAACAAAGTAAAAGATAAACAGGGGAATGGTGCAGAGAGGACAGGTGGGCAGTAAAATGGGGCGTACCAAACCAGGCCTCAGCCCATCAAGGCCGAATAAGCAAACAAACGTGAAGCCAGTACTGGAGAAACCAGGGGTGGGTACACCAGGGGACATACCAGGTAGTACACCACCAGTGGTACTAATGAAACACAAAGCGAGACAAAACATCCCACTTGGTAATTCCTGCTTCATATTTGCAAATATGCAGTGTTTGAAATCAGATAAAAATGACAAAGTTAGTTATGTCAGTGGGCTCCTAACAGAAGCGAATGCCACATTCGGAGCCTTTTTCAGAAACACATACAAGGGGTGTTTTGGACGGAGAGATAAAGATGGAAAACTACAACATGTATAGACGTGATAGAATCAATAGGTCACAGAGAGGAGTAGGAATCTATGTAAAGGATACTTTCTGTTGCACAGAATTGCTGAATTCTACGAATGATATACAGGTCCTCCATCACAAATCCGGCATCATTGGGACCTGTAGTGTGCCGGATTACTGAGTTTGCTGAATTACAGAGTGGTTAGTTTAGAATAAACTTAATAAAATTAACCAACTTGGCTTACACAGTTCATTGAACATCGGCAAAATTCGAACATTTCCGCTACTTTGAGCTCAATTTCAAGGTACTTTTCGTCATGAAAGCAATCAAAATCATGTCTATTTCTGTAATATATCTTCCATTCTATCAAATGAGTCCAAAAAAATGAGAATACAACCATAAAAACCATACGAAAATATACTGCAAAGAGGCGGCTAATGGCTGAGAAGTGAACTCCCTTATTTATCGTCCGTCTTTTTTATTTTTGTTGTACGTTAAGAAGCATCTTTCCATCATACATTGCCCAAGTTTCAATGAGATAGCCCAACAAACAACCGAGAAAAAAAAATATTTACCAAAAATCATATATGGCAAGCCCAAGCCAGGTACTGGAAATAAGTCACTTTGTCTGACTTTTCTGGGTTATCCTAGGTTCTCTATACATACACTGCTATGTATGATAATCTATGTAACTGTATTTGTGTATACCTGAATAAACTTATTTACTTCTAGTCTGTCAACTGAGTACAAGAAACTGCCCATTCACTTATTTCAACTACCCAATAAAGTGGTCAGAAATTGGCAATTTGGCCGATATCACACAAATTTCAACAGATGCCAATTTCAAAATAGGATCCAGAATAAACAATTCTTGGCACTAAAATAACATTTTCTCTGTTCATTAGTCACTGCTACAGGCCCCTCTTATATTACTCTTGCTTACCATTTGGAATTTTTATTCAGAAAAAAAAAATAGAAGATTTACTGTTATGCAGACTGCTGCATTATTATAATAATTGTATAAATAATATCAACCCATTCTTGACTCCGTATTGGAATTTGGACTGGCAGGCGGACGGGTATTGGACGGTGACGTCATTTGTTTACTCTTGAGCTTCGCTAAAGAATAGAACATTTTCGCTACTGTGAGCGCAATTTCAAGGTACTTTTCATCATGAAAGCAATCAAAATCATATCTATTTCTGTAATATATCTTTCATTCTATCAAATGAGACCGAAAAAATGAGAATATAACCATAACAACCATACAAAAATATACCGCTAAGCGGCCGCTAATGGCTGAGAAGTGAACTCCGCTATTTATGGTCTGATTTCTTTCATTTTTGGTGTACGTTAAGAAGTATCTTTCCATCATACATTGCCCAAGTTTGAATAAGATAACCCAACAAACAACTGAGAAAATAATAATAATATAATAATAATAATAATAATAATAATAATAATAATAATAATATAATGATAATATCTTTATTTACTACACGTACATGTACAAGGTATACAGGCCTAGCTGACATCAGTGACATACTATTGTATAGAAAGCCACTTGTTATGCAGAGTATTTCAAGAAAATTAGGTCAGTGTCCCAGGATAACACCCACACTAGTCGACTAACACCCAGGTACCCATTTACTGATGGGTAAACATAGACAACAGGTGTAAAGAAACACGCCTAATGTTTCTACCCTGGCTGGGAATCGAATATTTACCAAATATCATATATGGTTAACCCAAGCCAGGTACTAAAAATAAGCCACATTGACTTTTTTGGGGTTATCCTAGGTTCTCTACATATATGCTGCTATGTGTGATAATCTATAGGGAGAAAATAACTTTTTTGTTTCAGGTATATGGTGCAGTACGAGTGTATATCACAGTTAGCCCTGTGCTATACTCCGTTTTCTCTAATATAAGCCACCAGGACAAGGATAGGAGAATGGTATTTGTTTACCGTATCCTCTTCATACCTCCGTCGAACTGCTCGGTGTTATGCCAAATATTATTCATTCTGGAGTATTTAACATGTTTTTTGTTATTTATGTTGTTTCTTATGCCATATTAGATCAATTGTGATAGGCAAATAAGCTGTAGTGTTCTAAAAATTACACACCAATAACCCTAACTTCCCACATCATAAAAATCTTCGAAAGAGTGATGAGACGCCAGATTACAAATATGACAAAATTAAGGAGGCGTTGAAAGAAAACCAAAACGCAAATGTGATATAAGCCGATTTTGCAAAGGCGTTTGACAAGTGCGATAATGGAGTGATAGCGCAAAAAATGAAGGTCATAGGTATTACGGGAAAGTAGGCAGATGGATTTTCGGGTTCCCACCACAAACACAAACTAGTAGTAAACAGAGCAAAATCCAGCATCAGCGAGGGAAACAGCTCAGTTCCCCCAAGGAACTGTCCTGGCACCTCTGCTTTTCATTAACTTCATAGCAGACAGCTAAAAACATCCGTCACAGGTTTGCATTTGCATATGACACCAAAATAAGCATAATCACTTCGGTAGAAGACACTGTAAGAATGCAGAAGGTACAAGCAGTGTTTTCCAGTGGGCAGTGGAGAACAACATGACGTTTGATGGTGATAAGTTCCAGCTACTCAGGTGTGGAAAGAATGAAGAACTCAAAAGGAACACAATATACAAAACTCAAAAGGATCGTCAAATAGAAAGAAAGGAACACGTAAAAGATTTGGGAATAATTATGTCAGCTGACCTATCTTTCAAAGAACACAATAAGACAAAGATCACGACAGCCAGGAGGATGACGGGGTGGGTATTGAGAACCTTCAAAACAAGGGAAATAATGCCAGTGATGACACTTTTCAAATCACTAGTGCTTCCTCATTTGGAATATTGCTCACTGTTGACGGCCCCGTTCAAAGCAGGAAAAATATCAGAGCTGGATCAAATACAAAGATCGTTTACAGCACACACAGGGCCAGTAAAGCATTTAAAATTACTGGGGACGCCTTAAAATCTTAAATATGTACTCACTGGAGAGAAGGAGAGAGAGATACATGATAATATATACCTGGAAATTACTCGAGGGCCTTGCGCCAAATCTGCACAATGCCATAACAACATACTGGAGTGAGATATGGGAGGAAGTGTAAAATAAACCCAGTGAGGAGCAGGGGTGCGGTGGGGACAATAAGGGAACACTGTATCAACATCCGGGGTCCCAGACTATTCAACATCTTACCAGAAGATATCAGAAACACTGCTGGAACAAGTGTAGAAGCCTTCAAGAGGAAACTGGACAAGTATCTTCACCAGGTGCCAGATCAACCAGGCTGTGATGGATATGTGGGGCAGCGGGCCTCCAGCAGCAACAGCCTGGTTGACCAGGCAAGCACCAGACGAGCCTGGCCCATGGCCGGGCTCAGAGAGTAGTGAAATTCTCGAAATGCTGCTGCTGCTGCTGCTGCTGCTGTGGCTGCTGCTGCTGCGGCTGCTGCTGCTGCTGCTGCTGCTGCTGCTGCTGCTGCTGCTGCTGCTGCTGCTGCTGCTGCTGCTGCTGCTGCTGCTTCTTCTTCTGCTGCTGCTTCTGCTTCTGCTTCTGCTTCTTCTTCTTCTTCTTCTTCTTCTTCTTCTTCTTCTTCTTCTTCTTCTTCTTCTTATGATGATGATGATGATGATGATGATGAGAACTGGAGCACAAATTCACTGTATAGCACTTTGTCTGGATTTTTAGGGTTATCCTAAGTAATTTATGCTATGTATGATAACTTTACTTATGTGTAACTGTGAGAGAGATACAGATAGAGAGACCGCCAAATTCAGTCAGCCAGGCAGCTAACCACCCACCCGGCCAGCTGGCCTGCTAGCCAGCCATCTGGATACATATTACACATGTTCCAGAATTGTTTCTCTTTACTTAGGGCATAGGTTATAGGACATTCTGGCAGGATGACACTATCAGTGGTATTCTCCCATTCCACGGTGTCAACAATACTTAAAGATAACAGTGACATACCTGGAGTTTACCTGGAGAGAGTTCCGGGGGCCAACGCCCCCGCTGCCCGGTCTGTGACCAGGCCTCCTGGTGGATCAGAGCCTGATCAACCAGGCTGTTGCTGCTGGCTGCACGCAAACCAACATACGAGCCACAGCCCGGCTGATCAGGAACCGACTTTAGGTGCTTGTCCAGTGCCAGCTTGAAGACTGCCAGGGTCTGTTGATAATCCCCCTTATGTGTGCTGGGAGGCAGTTGAAGAGTCTCGGGCCCCTGACACTTATTGTATGGTCTCTTAACGTGCTAGTGACACCCCTGCTTTTCATTGGGGGGATGTTGCATCGTCTGCCAAGTCTTTTGCTTTCGTAGTGAGTGATTTTCGTGTGCAAGTTCGGTACTAGTCCCTCTAGGATTTTCCAGGTGTATATAATCATGTATCTTTCCCGCCTGCGTTTCAGGGAATACAGGTTCAGGAACCTCAAGCGCTCCCAGTAATTGAGATGTAAAATTTACAATACAGTTCACTACCATGTATACATAATATACAGTACATAAATAATTAAAATATATCAATAGAAGTAAATTATGGTAAAAAGAATGAAATAATGATTGTACATTACATTACAGTACTATGTTGGTAGTTTATATAGCAAAGGTTTGACATTATGCCCTACCCAGTAAGTCGGCAATTTTCAAAGGTTCGACTTAGGTCCATTTTGACTTACAACCAGTTGGTCGGAACCAAGCTCGGTCGTAAGTCGGATGGTACTTGTGTATATTGTAGCGCAGTATATAGGTAGCATGGTGGTTAAAGCTCTTGCTTCACACATGGAGGGCCCGGGTTCGATTCCCGGCGGGTGGAAACATTTCAATGCATTTCCTTACACCTGTTGTCCTGTTCACCTAGCAGCAAATAGGTACCTGGATGTTAGTCAACTGGTGTGGGTTGCATCCTGGGGGACAAGATTGAGGACCCCAATGGAAATAAGTTAGACAGTCCTCGATGACACACTGATTTTCTTGCGTTATCCTAGGTGGCTAACCCTCTGGGGTTAAAAATCCAAAGAAAATCTAATCAGATTTTTATGTTATTTATATTGTTTATTATGTCATATTAGATGAATTGTGATAGATAAATAAGCTGTAGAGTTGATATTAGGGAAATTATTGAAGTATTTTTTCGTGCCTGGAATTCCACTGGAATGGATTAATTGCAATTCAGTTAATTTAAATGAGGAAAATTGACTCTGCAAACGAGCAAATCTAAATGTGAGCAAGGTCATAGAACGGATGATGTTTATAGGTTGTATATATTGAAAAATGCAAAATGATGTCTCTGTACAGCCTCTCCTCACTTAGTGACGTACTCCTTTACTGGCACCTTGGAAATACGATGGACTCTCTGACCAGCGTGCATACCTAAATTTATATTAGAGCTGATTTCGTCTATTCTGTTGAATATAATATACTGTACACTACTGTATAAACATTTAAAAATACAGTGGACCCTCGATAATCGTAAGGCTCGAAAGTCATAATTTTAAAAAATCGTAATGTTATTTTCGTCAAAACATTGACTCGCAAATAGTCACTTGTCTGGGATGCGTACATACAGCCCCAAGCCAGTGTGCCATTGTTTATCAGTGAGCGAGGATGATCCCATGAGTTCTTATGATACATTTCATAATATTCCATTCATTTTAGTGCTTGCAACTGCTAAATAAGTCACCATGGCTCCAAAGAAAGCTTCTAGTGCCAGCCCTTTGGTAAAGAATGTGAGAAACACATATAATTTAAGAAAACGTTTGTCAAAAAATATGAAGGTGATGGTGGTAGAGGGTGGTAGTGATGGTGGTAGAGGGTGGTAGTGATGGTGGTAGAGGGTGCTAGCAGTTGTGATAGTGGTAGAGGGTGGTAGTGATGGTGGTAGAGGGTGCTTTCAGTTGTGATAGTGGTAGAGGGTAGTAGTGATGGCAGTAGAAGTTGGTAGTGATGGTGGTAGAGGGTGGTAGTGGTTGTGATAGTGGTAGAAGGTGGTAGTGATGGTGGTAGAGGGTGGTAGTGGTTGTGATTGTAGTAGAGGGTGCCTTCTTCAGTGATTCAGCGATTCTACCAACTCCTCCAATGTTGTTGGAGTTATATAGGGCTACAAAAAACACCGCTGCCTCAGCTGCTGCTTCACCACCATTATGGATGACTTATGCTCTCAGTAGCCCTTATACAATAAAGGCAAGTGTGATGTTAAATGCTCATTTATACATTTTATTAGTGCTTTACATTTTTTGGCATTCTATATTTAAGCTAGGGAAGTGACCCCTGAAGTGACCTAGAGTCCTTATGGAGGGGGATTTCCCTTCCAAACTATAACCTCTCTTCCCTCTCTCCTCCCTTTCTTCCATTCATCAACAACAGCCTTCAATGAAGGTAACTGTCATGTTGAATGTTCATTCTTTTGTGCATGTAAATCTCTCTTTAAGGTAAAAAAAAAAATTTTTTGTTGATACTTCTGGGTGTCTGGAACAAATTAATTGGATTTACATTATTTCTTATAGGGAAAATGGATTTGCAAATCGTCAGTTTCGATAAGAGTCATGCTTTCTGAAATAGATTAATTATGAAAAATGAGGTTCCACTGTATACCAGAAATGTTATAAATAGTGCAAAGGTGACATTAAAACAATATCAAAGATAGGTGGCACAAACCCACTACCATTATAGTATGCTTCTCACGTTGTCTTAGGAACAGAACTCTGTCATTAACTCTTAAACTGTCCATAAGTAGATCTGCGTGCACGTGCGCAGTGCTCCGAATGTAGATCAGTGTTTTATTTCTCATTCCTTCAAATTTGGCACGATAGGCCTGAGGTACCTAGACATGAAAAAATGGGTCTGTGCACTCAGTGTGCACAGTATGAAAAAAAATTGGGGACCACTTAATACGTTGTGGGAGCACCAGTTCAATTGAGCATAAGCTGGAGAAAAACAAGACACCAGGATGTCACAACTCGAGAACAAAATCCTCAGTCTTGAACAAAACTTATCAAGACCAGGAATGACTAACTGTTGCAAGACCCTTTTAACAGTCATAGATAGCCATACTGAACAAATAATATTTTTTAATACCAAGGTTGAGGAAGCAGTAAAAGAATGGAAGAACAACTTGAATAACCAGTTCAGTGGCTACTTTACTCTCCAAGAAGATAAAACTGAGCAAGAAAAACTAGTGTCCACTTTTTCCCAGTGATATGAACCAAACAAACGGTAAAGAAATTACTCTCCAGATCATATAGGACCAAACAAGTGTTATTGTACCAAAGTCAGAAATAAAGGAAGCCAGGTAGAAAAAGTGTTATGCTTAGATTCCACTCACATGACAGGAAAAAAGACTTAATTATTGCATCTATTAAAGTAAAGAAAGATGTATACATAAACGAGTGTCTCACCAAAAAACGTCAGAACCTCCTGTATAGAGTCAGAAAACTTAAGCTGGAGAATAATGACACAATACACCAATGCTTCACACGGTATGGGAAAATTCTAGTTAGGAAAACAAATGTAAGTTAACTGTACACCATGACAATTTCTCAGGGGTATTAATCTTACAGAGAATAACTAAACAATGTCCAACCTAAAAGCCTACGTGCAGCGTATGTTTAGCTGCAGTATTGTACAGATTTCACAGTACAATCTCTTAGTAATTAAAAAATCAACTACCTCAGTAATGTGATTTTATTAGTAAGAATAAGTCACCTTATGTTATGTAATTTTCTTAATTACTACTGTTTTCTTAAATATTTGCTTTATAAATACTTTCTGTCCATATTACAATCCCATATTTTTTAAATACTATTAATTGCTATTACTAAATTTATTATTTAATACCATTTTTTGCTATCAGTACAATTTACTCTTAACATTTTTGACATTATTTTAATTACTATTACTTGTTTAATTACCATAACCTGTTTTAATACCACATTTACTATCTTAGTGTAGTTCCATACTCTTAAATACCTTGTACTGCCAAATAAGCTCTAGTATAACTACCAGTGCAATATTGAATCCAAATAACTGTTCTTAAAATTTAATACTTGAAAAACATTTCTTTTTTTTATTTTTATTTTTATTAATTAACCCTTTCAGGGTCCAAGGCCAAAATCTGAAGGGGTGCCCCAGTGTCCAAGAAATTTTGATAAAAAAAAAAAGATTTTTTCTTACAGAATTAAAGATAATAACTTTTGTGAAGGTAATAAAACAAAAAAAAAATTTCTGATCAGTACTTCCCGAGATACAGTGGCGGGAAGTTGACCCAAAATGACCCGGTGGTGGCAACATCAGCAACTTCTGCAAAATCGCATTTTTTTATTTTACGTTTTTTATACTTTTTTTCTTTTCTTTTCTTTTCTAATTTTTTTCTTTTTCTAGTAACATTTGTGGCCTGTGAGACCAGTATAATGTATATTGCATAAGTGTACACTCATTGTATTGAACACGATAACTGCACTAATTTGTTTATCATTATATTGCTTACAAAACTTGTTTACAAGTTTATTGTAAACAAAATGATGAAAATATTAGTGCGGTTATTGTGTTGAATACAACGGTACCATATAGTACCACATGGTACAATGGTGCCATAGGGTGCAATGGTACTATATGGTATAATGGTACCATATGGTACAATATGGTATAATGGTACCATATGGTACAATATGGTACAGTGGCACCATATGATACAATGGTACCATTTGATACAATGGTACCATATGGTAGAATATGATACAATGGCACCATTTGGTACAATGGTACCATATGATACAATGGTACCATATGATACAATGGTACCATATGGTACCATAGGGTGCAATGGTACCATATGGTACATTGTACCATATAGTACTATATGGCACTGTTGTATTCAAAACAATAAACACACTAATATTTTCATCA
>NW_027197106.1:0-68884 GCF_038502225.1 Cherax quadricarinatus | reverse complement strand
TGTGGAAAATTAAATTTACCTGGATGTAACTCATCAGATACATACCAGTAAATGGTAACAAAGATAATTATTCTTTATCAAAGTTACAGAGACAAGAAGGAATTTTAGGACACCTAGGTCGCAAAAAATGTCTCCCTTCTATACCTACTACTGTCATATCCACAAGTCACTCTTGACCTATATTAATTTCAAATGAAATATACATTACCAGGAATTATGGTAAACATTAATATAAATTTGTGGACTATATGTTAAAATTAATAAATGATTACATATACACATTTATGTAACAGAAGGAGAATTTATAATCATAACACTCACCAATTTGTCTGGAGATTACTGTGTGTCTTGTTCAGAAACCCCCCTGTCTAAATTTATGAAGAGAACACTGGCCAGAATTCCAACATAAATTAGACAACTTATCTGAGGTTCCTGGAGCTGTCCTGTCCATCGCTTAATGCTCACGTTATGCAGGACTGCAAATCCAACAATTTCGGCTCCTATTTGAGAGGTTTTAAGCCCAATATTTTTAAGCCCAACCTCTAGAGCGACGAAAATTTATTGCACATTACATTAGCGTGCCTGTACTCACATTCAAAAACAATGGCGACTCTCCCCAGCGCACGCTCACCCATCGCTGGTTCTTTATTTATTTACAAATTAATTTTTATTACCTACAATATAGGCCATCAATTTACATATAAAATACTGTATTTCTGGAAAATATATAACAGTATTTTCCACACTGCGGCCGGGCGGAGTTCATTGCTAAACGACTCAAATTACTCCTTCCTTAAGGAGACGATTCCAGCCAGTTCTGGCTTGAGTGGCTGTTCTCCTAGTAGGACTTACTACGATTTCATCTTCCTGCATCACTTGGTCAGCGTTACCTTCCATATCATATCACTCGTGTCACTTTCCCTTAGATTTTCATTTACATTTGATTGAATGTCCATTTAATTCCAAGGGAATCAATTTATTAATTGTGCGTAAACTTTCCTGGCCACGGCACAACACTTTGACATTCCTGACAACACCTTGTGCATCTGGGTACAATGTCAATACTTTGCCCAGAGGCCACAATGTTCGATGTTGTTCAGTATCAATTAACACAATGTCACCTGGTTGAATGTTCTGTCGATTTACTGCCTCTGTCGCACCATAAAAGTGTTCACGTAGTGTAAGAAGATATTCCTTACGCCACACATTAGACCAATGATCAATTACTTTATTTAACATTTTAAATTTATTACACAACACTGCCGCATCATTGTAATCTTCATCACTTTCTTCCGGATTATCTCTATAGACAGGGGCAGCTTCCAATTTCCTTCCACATATTAGGTGAGAAGGTGTTAATACATCT
Source organism: Cherax quadricarinatus (assembly GCF_038502225.1). Classification (NCBI taxonomy): domain Eukaryota; kingdom Metazoa; phylum Arthropoda; class Malacostraca; order Decapoda; family Parastacidae; genus Cherax; species Cherax quadricarinatus. Next base: position 67,518 of record NW_027197106.1, on the reverse strand, counting down.
GCATCAGGTGTATCACTCATGTACAAGAGAGGCCTATTATTTATATGATTTTCTGCCTCCACTAACACTGCACGGAATTCTTCCAAATTAATTCTCTTCCGGTGTAGTACTTTACGGAGACACCTCTTCACTGTGCCTATCAGTCTTTCGTACAGCCCCCCCTGCCAAGGGGCTCTAGGAGTAATAAATTTCCAGGTACACCCTCGCTGGGTTAACAGAGATTGAACATCGTTACTATTATTTAATTCTATCAAGTGTTGAGCACCTGCTACAAAATTTGTGGCATTATCCGAAATCATCAATCTCGGACAGGATCTCCTAGCTGCAAATTTTCGAAACAGCTGTATAAACTGTTCTGCAGACAAGTCCTGTGCCACTTCTAAATGAACTGCCCTAGTAGCAGTACAGGTGAACAAACAAACATACACTTTCAGTGGAACACCATCTGAAGTACCTGTTAAAATTATTGGACCACTATAGTCTACACCTGTTACATCAAATGGTTTCACTAATTGTACACGCTCCTTTGGCAATGGTGGAGGACCTGGGTACATATAGGATCTGGCATCCACACGGCGACATATTACACAAGATTTAATCACCCTTTTTACACTTTGCCGTCCTTGTGGAATCCAGAAAGTTTCCCTAATACAATTTAAGGTATCTTGTACCCCACCATGCATTACATTTTTATGGGCATTTAGAACAATTAAATTTGTTAGATGATGAGTTTTGGGCAGTAAGATAGGGTGTTTAGCATAATCACCCAATTCAGCATTTTGTAACCTACCTCTGCACCTAATTACATTGTTCTCTAAATACAGCCCCAATTTCTCTATTATGGAACCTTTCACAATTTTTCTTTCCATCATCAATTTAATCTCATTTCCATAGATTTCTTCCTGTACCCTCTTTATCCAATATTCAAGAGGATGTGAAAACTTATATGAGATATTCATCTTGTTTAGAAATTTAAACACCAACTTAGTTACATTGATTAGTTTGGGTAAAGAAGAATACCTATTTATATCAATGGCTAAGGAAGGACAAACTATTGGAGCGGTGGTCACAGTAATTTCAACAGGAGCAATATACGCCTTTTGTACAGGCCAATTAGCTTTATTTACCAACCAGCTCGGTCCTTTAAACCATGATACAGCATTTACAAATTTAGCATAAGGTAAACCTCGAGACAAGAAATCAGCTGGATTCTCCTCACCAGGTATATGATTAAATGTTAACATATGCTGACCCAAACTATTATACTTCTCTTGCATCTGATTAATTTCAGCGACTCTGTTTTGTACGTACACAATTTTACTGTTTCCATTACGAATCCATTGTAAGGATACCTCATTATCAGACCAAATTACAGTGTCGCTAATATTTATCTCCTGCAACTTATTTCTTATATAATTAGCTAATTTGACACCTACATAAATGGCTGTTAATTCCAACTGAGGTAAGGTACGTGATTTAATTGGAGACACTTTAGCCTTAGACATAACAAGAGAAATAACACTATTACATTGAAGGTAAGCAACTGCTCCATATGCCAATTTTGAAGCATCACAAAAAATGTGGAGTACATTTTTCCCATTTGGATTGGCCACCTGGCGTGGGAACTCCAACATTGGAATTTTTTCATAATCACCAATTAATTCATCCCACCTGTTAATGAATTCCTCAGGTAGAGTTTCATCCCAAGCACATTTAAGTTTCCATGCTTCCTGTATTAATAATTTCCCTCTTATAGTAAGGGGTGACACTAAACCTAGTGGATCAAAACATTTGGAAACTTCAGCAAGCAAAACTCTCTTAGTTAATTTATTGGGCATACTGTAATTATTAGGTTTTAACATTAACAAATCTCTCTCAGTATCCCAAGTTAATCCCAATACATTACTACATTTTGGCACTTCATCTCCAGGGTAATCTTTACTTATTTTGTCCTTTAATTTGGACGAATTACTATTCCATTCCCTCAGAGGCATATTTGCACTTTGCATTATTTTATTAGCCTCTCCATAAGTCATTAACAGTTCCTCTTCAGTTGACGTCACACCCAGGAAATTGTCCACATAAAATTGTTTGCTCATTACTTTACTCAATGGACTTTCCATACGTTTAAGGTGTGCATTTATCGTCGCTTGAAGTAGGAACGGACTGGATGTAGCACCAAATAATACGCTCCTAAAGCGAAAGGTTTTCAGAGGGCTAAGTGGGTCACTAGGATTCTCAGGCCATAAGAAGCGGGTACAATCCCGGTCAGCCTCTTGTAAACCCACTCTTAGGAAAGCTTTACTTATGTCAGCCGTAAAGGCATAATGCTTCACTCTGAAATTTAATATCTCCTAATTTTTCCATCAACGAAGGACCTGTCATCAAACAGTCATTTAAACTAGGTACATTTTTGTTACTCCTGGCACTACAATTAAACATAATTCTCAGAGGAGTGGTCTTAGAATCCTTCTTCACTCCGTGATCTGGCAAATAGTTTACCTGGAGTTTACCTGGAGAGAGTTCCGGGGGTCAACGCCCCCGCGGCCCGGTCTGTGACCAGGCCTCCTGGTGGATCAGAGCCTGATCAACCAGGCTGTTGCTGCTGGCTGCACGCAAACCAACGTACGAGCCACAGCCCGGCTGGTCAGGAACCGACTTTAGGTGCTTGTCCAGTGCCAGCTTGAAGACTGCCAGGGGTCTGTTGGTAATCCCCCTTATGTATGCTGGGAGGCAGTTGAACAGTCTCGGGCCCCTGACACTTATTGTATGGTCTCTTAACGTGCTAGTGACACCCCTGCTTTTCATTGGGGGGATGTTGCATCGTCTGCCAAGTCTTTTGCTTTCGTAGTGAGTGATTTTCGTGTGCAAGTTCGGTACTAGTCCCTCTAGGATTTTCCAGGTGTATATAATCATGTATCTCTCCCGCCTGCGTTCCAGGGAATACAGGTTTAGGAACCTCAAGCGCTCCCAGTAATTGAGGTGTTTTATCTCCGTTATGCACGCCGTGAAGGTTCTCTGTACATTTTCTAGGTCAGCAATTTCACCTGCCTTGAAAGGTGCTGTTAGTGTGCAGCAATATTCCAGCCTAGATAGAACAAGTGACCTGAAGAGTGTCATCATGGGCTTGGCCTCCCTAGTTTTGAAGGTTCTCATTATCCATCCTGTCATTTTTCTAGCAGATGCGATTGATACAATGTTATGGTCCTTGAAGGTGAGATCCTCCGACATGATCACTCCCAGGTCTTTGACGTTGGTGTTTCGCTCTATTTTGTGGCCAGAATTTGTTTTGTACTCTGATGAAGATTTAATTTCCTCGTGTTTACCATATCTGAGTAATTGAAATTTCTCATCGTTGAACTTCATATTGTTTTCTGCAGCCCACTGAAAGATTTGGTTGATGTCCGCCTGGAGCCTTGCAGTGTCTGCAATGGAAGACACTGTCATGCAGATTCGGGTGTCATCTGCAAAGGAAGACACGGTGCTGTGGCTGACATCCTTGTCTATGTCGGATATGAGGATGAGGAACAAGATGGGAGCGAGTACTGTGCCTTGTGGAACAGAGCTTTTCACCGTAGCTGCCTCGGACTTTACTCTGTTGACGACTACTCTCTGTGTTCTGTTAGTGAGGAAATTATAGATCCATCGACCGACTTTTCCTGTTATTCCTTTAGCACGCATTTTGTGCGCTATTACGCCATGGTCACACTTGTCGAAGGCTTTTGCAAAGTCTGTATATATTACATCTGCATTCTTTTTGTCTTCTAGTGCATTTAGGACCTTGTCGTAGTGATCCAATAGTTGAGACAGACAGGAGCGACCTGTTCTAAACCCATGTTGCCCTGGGTTGTGTAACTGATGGGTTTCTAGATGGGTGGTGATCTTGCTTCTTAGGACCCTTTCAAAGATTTTTATGATATGGGATGTTAGTGCTATCGGTCTGTAGTTCTTTGCTGTTGCTTTACTGCCCCCTTTGTGGAGTGGGGCTATGTCTGTTGTTTTTAGTAACTGTGGGACGACCCCCGTGTCCATGCTCCCTCTCCATAGGATGGAAAAGGCTCGTGATAGGGGCTTCTTGCAGTTCTTGATGAACACGGAGTTCCATGAGTCTGGCCCTGGGGCAGAGTGCATGGGCATGTCATTTATCGCCTGTTCGAAGTCATTTGGCGTCAGGATAACATCGGATAGGCTTGTGTTAACCAAATTTTGTGGCTCTCTCATAAAAAATTCATTTTGATCTTCGACTCTCAGTCTGGTTAGCGGCTTGCTAAAAACTGAGTCATATTGGGACTTGAGTAGCTCACTCATTTCCTTGCTGTCATCTGTGTAGGACCCATCTTGTTTAAGTAGGGGCCCAATACTGGACGTTGTTCTCGACTTTGATTTGGCATAGGAGAAGAAATACTTTGGGTTTCTTTCGATTTCATTTATGGCTTTTAGTTCTTCCCGCGATTCCTGACTCCTATAAGATTCTTTTAGCTTAAGTTCGATGCTTGCTATTTCTCTGACCAGTGTCTCCCTACGCATTTCAGATATATTGACCTCTTTTAGCCGCTCTGTTATTCTTTTCCGTCGCCTGTAAAGGGAGCGCCTGTCTCTTTCTATTTTACATCTACTCCTCCTTTTTCTTAGAGGAATAAGCCTTGTGCATACATCGAGTGCCACCAAGTTAATCTGTTCTAGGCATAAGTTGGGGTCTGTGTTGCTTAGTATATCTTCCCAGCTTATATCGGTTAGGACTTGGTTTACTTGGTCCCACTTTATGTTTTTGTTATTGAAGTTGAATTTGGTGAATGCTCCCTCGTGACTAATCTCATTATGTCGGTCTGGGGCTCCGCGCATACATGACTGAACCTCAATTATGTTGTGATCTGAGTATATTGTTTTTGATATGGTGACATTTCTTATCAGATCATCATTGTTAGTGAAGATGAGGTCTAGTGTATTCTCCAGTCTAGTAGGCTCTATTATTTGCTGGTTTAAATTGAATTTTGTGCAGAGATTTAAAAGCTCGCGTGAGTGTGAGTTTTCATCAGAGCTGCCTCCTGGTGTTATTACTGCAACAATATTATTTGCTATATTCCTCCATTTTAGGTGCCTTAAGTTGAAATCCCCCAGGAGCAAGATGTTGGGTGCAGGAGCTGGAAGGTTTTCCAGACAGTGGTCAATTTTTAACAGCTGTTCCTGGAATTGCTGGGATGTTGCATCTGGAGGCTTGTAGACTACCACAATGACTAGGTTTTGGTTCTCGACCTTTACTGCTAAAACTTCCACTACATCATTTGAGGCATTTAGCAGTTCTGTGCAAACAAGTGACTCTGCAATGTACAGGCCAACCCCCCCCTTTTGCCTGTTCACTCTGTCACATCTGTATAGGTTGTAACCTGGGATCCATATTTCGTTGTCCAAGTGATCCTTTATGTGGGTCTCAGTGAAAGCCGCGAACATTGCCTTTGCCTCTGCAAGCAGTCCACGGATGAAAGGTATTTTGTTGTTTGTTGCTGGCTTTAGACCCTGTATATTTGCAAAGAAGAATGTTATCGGACTGGTGGTACTGTTGGTACTGGGAGGGGGGATTTGAGATATGCCACGTTTTTTTTTCTCGTATTTTGACCCCAATGGATATATGTATCTTTGACCTTTTTGTTTTCCTGTCCCTTTATGAGAGCGATAAATTTTTTGTATGGAAGGGGGTAAATGGAGCAATACATAAAGCCAAGAGTGTCAATGATGGAGGAAAAGTTGAGAGTCCATGTTCTAGGTAATATGCACATGTTTAGCCTGGTGGCTAAAGCTCCCGCTTCACACACGGAGGGCCCGGGTTCGATTCCCGACGGGTGGAAACATTTCGACGCGTTTCCTTACACCTGTTGTCCTGTGCACCTGGCAGCAAATAGGTACCTGGGTGTTAGTTGACTGGTGTGGATTGCATCCTGGGGGACAAGATTAAGGACCCCAATGGAAATAAGTTAGACAGTCCTCGATGACGCACTGACTTTCTTGGGTTATCCTGGGTGGCTAACCCTCTGGGGTTAAAAATCCGAACGAAATCTTATCTTATGATAATTATAGTTATGCGGTTCTGTTGGCCTGATGGCTAACGCTCTCGCTTCACATGACGAGGGCCCGGGTTCGATTCCCAGCCAGAGTAGAAACATTGGGCGTGTTTCTTTCCACCTGTTGTCTATGTTCCCCATCAGTAAAATGAGTACCTGGGTGTTAGTCGACTGGTGTGGGTCGCATCCTGGGACACTGACATAAGTTGCCCGACATGTGGAGCATAACAAGTAAGTAAGTAAGTTTATTCAGGTATACACAAATACAGTTACACAGAATTATCATACATAGCAGCATATGTGTAGAGAACCTAGTGGCTTTCTATATAGTAGTATGTCATTGTTGTCAGCTAGGACTGTATACCATGTACATGTACTTGTAGTAAATAAATATATTATTATTATTATTATTATTATTATTATTATTATTATTATTATTATTATTATTATTATTATTATTATTATTATTATGTGTACCTGTGCCTAAATAAACTTCCTCCAGTCATGTTGCTTCAGGAAGCTTGAATTTGATAATTATTCATCTTGTGTTTGCCAGCAGAAAAATAACGAGTGTCTTTTTTGGATTATTCTGGGTTACTAACACTGAGGGCTAATATCATTATAGATTAATATTTTTTTAAACTTATTAATTAATATTTAAGTTTCTCGTAAACATCATTTTCTATAACAGTGTTGTCATAGAAAATAACTCTGGCAGGCTCTGATAAGAGTAACATAAGTAGAAAAAAATGGACGTATATCTGAAAGTAGCACTTGGTTTGATTTTATTAGCTTATGTAATTATACTTATTGTGTACAGTACAGGTACTGTATGATAATTATACTTATTGTGTACAGTACAGGTACACAATAAGTATAATTATCATACAAGGTAACATGCGTAAATTACTTAGAATAACCCAAAAAAGTCAGTGGCTTGTTTCTATTGGGGTCCTTGTAATATCTTATTCAAACCCTAGTTGTAAGATAGAGTAGAAATCATTTATGATTATATCCTTAAAAACTAAAACAGCTGAGTAACTCATCTGTGTGAAAATCAGTAACAGTAAAAAAAGGTACAGCAGGAATAAAGTGATCTGAGATATTTACATGGACATTAGGGAGCGCTAAACCCATCGGATTATACAGCGCATGTGGGGGGGGGGGATGGAAGGCATTCAGGCTCAATTCAGGGAACTGGAGCACAGATCCAGTTCGTTAAGATAAGATAAGATTTCGTTCGGATTTTTAACCCCGGAGGGTTAGCCACCCAGGATAACCCAAGAAAGTCAGTGCGTCATCGAGGACTGTCTAACTTATTTCCATTGGGGTCCTTAATCTTGTCCCCCAGGATGCGACCCACACCAGTCGACTAACACCCAGGTACCTATTTGCTGCTAGGTGAACAGGACAACAGGTGTAAGGAAACGTGTCGAATGTTTCCACCCGTCGGGAATCGAACCCGGGCCCTCCGTGTGTGAAGCGGGAGCTTTAGCCACCAGGCCACCGGGCCACTCAAGAGCCTCTCACCAGCCTCAAGGAACTTCCCTTGAGGGGGGGGGGGGTGGAGGGAATCAACCTACAATAACAGGTATACGAATGTTAACTATACAAGAAATCACTCTCCTGCCTTTCTGCAGCTATATTCATTTGGTATTTTTTAGCTCTTCCTGAACTGGTTCATGCTGGCTGTGACATTTTCAGTTAAAAATACGTTCCACTCCTGTATTACTGTATAATAAAAGGTGTTTGAGGCCTGACCAAGCAAGGTAAGCGTGTTTTAATAAAATCTGATGTTTTTTTATTTTTGCAAAATATTCGCCGCAAATGTAGCAAAATGTTCAAGCAGACTCTTCGTGAAGAACACATGTTTATCTGGAAGAAATAACAAAATAAATGCTACAATATTGTCACGTGGTCGTTGTTGATACAACTCCTTTCGTTAAATATTAAGTAATTTAAAAATAAAATTCTAATCCTTATTGAAACTATCTGTATATACAAATTCACTACATATACACACGTAATGGCTAAGCTCCCTGTTAACTGAGGGTAAGCATGCAATATCTTAAACTAGAGCCAATTTCGAATTCAACAGTCTCAAAATACCCTGAATACCGTAAAATATATTTGACTACTATTTTTTTTTATTTTTTGACCAGTGCTATATGGCATTGTATAGAGAGGATCCTGCTAGCCTAAGTAGGTAGACACTGTGCCTGTCTATAGATAAACTTTAGCCTGGCATTCTTTTTTTTTTTAATACATTGTTCCCTATCAATTCTCCTGACATGCTTTGCTCAAAGGGAATTCCCAGATATTGAAGTGATGGTTCCCAATACACTGCACATTAAAAGTACTGACCCTTTTCAATTTACGTTTCGTGTTAAACAGTAAGGCTTTTTTTCCGAGGTGTAGCGATAGTTTGTTGTCTACTAACCATTTGCTGAAGGACTCCAGTTATAGTGATAGTACATTAGCTGTATATTGTGGGTCTTTACCAGAGATTAACAGATCACTGTCGTCTGCATACAACAGAAGCTTATGCTTGACACTGATGGGCATGTCATTTACATAAGAAAAAAAAAAACAGTACTAGACCTACAATATACTACCTTGGGGAACTCCAGGGTATGTTATGTATTCAAATCTTAAATAAATGCAGCTAAAAGAGGTATGAAAATTGAGAATGTTCACAATAGGTATCACAGACATTGAAAGATATGACATGGTGAGGCGGTCAGATGCACGAGGGTTGTCTGGCGCTCTAAGATGTTTGTAGAAGCAGTGTTCCGTGGCTCGGTTAACGTTCTAGCCTCCTCCCCTTCTGCCCCCCTTCCTCCGTATCTTTCTTAGGGATCTGATAACCAGACAGGAAGATTGCATATGTTACTACTACTGTGAGCCATATCTCTGTGATTGCTATGATGTCTGGGGATGCCTCAGTGATTCTTTCCTGCCATTCCTCACTCTTGTAATTTCATCTGCGTTGGTGTACCACATCTTCAGCTTCCTTTCTAGGACTGTATTCTGGGGGGTGGGAGGGGTTGGTTCTGGTTGTGGGTGTGGTAGGCAGGCCTGAATATTATGGTAGTCTGCTGGTGTGGCAGTATTAGTGCTGGGAGGGGTGGGGACTGTGGATGTGGAAAGTAGCTTGGCTCTTGTTATTGTGTTTGATGGTGTGGGGTGGTAGAGGTTGAGGGGATGCTCTGGGTGGGTCTGTGTGTAGTTGTGTTTGCTGTTCCCTTTGAGGATGTGCTCCCTTGTCTGCTGGTGCCTGCCCTGTCCCCCTCTCCTCGTGCCTCTGACACATTCTTTCCCTGTGTCATTCCCTTTCTTTTTGTGTTTTGTCATGATCAAGGTACACTTGCTTGTATTTTTGGGAACTCTTTAACAGTGGCTTCTGCTGCAACATTTTGTTTCATGACTTGGGCAGTTCTTTTCCCTCAAGAATCACCCAAGTCTCTGAAAATTTCGGTTCAGTCATGTCCTGTCCTGTTACTGTGATGCTTTCTATCTCTTCTTTCACCCCTTCTGCCTCAGGAAGCCCATGAATAATGATTGTCCTCCTCCTTTTCTCATCCCATTTTGTTTCCATCTGTATTTCTGGATCCGAGTTATGTATCTCCTTGGTTGTCTCCCTTATCTCCCGGACTTCCTGGTGGCCTGGTATCGTTTCCCTGAGGAACGTCTTTGCTCTTTCCCCTCCTGCTATTCCTTCACTGTCCGATGTTGTTCCTTCTCCCAGTTCCTTGTTACTATTGGTCCTTTCCTCTATATTCTGCTTTAGAACTTCTAGTTCCTCCTCCAGCCTTTGCATCCTTGCCTCGGCAGTTAGAGCTCATAACTCCCACTTCTTGCTCTCTGTAGATATCTTCACGACCATTGTGTTACAATAGGTGTGGGTAGCATCTTGTAGGCTAAGATTGAAAGATCTAATGGAAATAAGAGTCCTTGATGACACTGACTTTACTGGGTTATCCTGGGTGGCTAACCTTCCAGGTTAAATATAATAAATCTTATTAAAAGGACCCCAATGGAAATAAATCGCTGATTTTTTTGGTTATCTTAGGTAATTTACACACGTTACTGTGTATGAGGATTGTACCTGTGCGTACCTTTACCTAATTAAACTTGCTTACTTAAAAATCCCTATGTAACAAAGCTACACAACCCTTTAATTTATACACCACATGTGACGATTAGTTTTCTTGAAAAACGGCTTCAGAAATTATAATTATTATTATAATTATAGGTATGAGATAGTTGTTGTTATAAACATTATAAACATGGTCAGTCTCAGGTGTGGTGAATATGAAGTGTAATCTCAGTATACCCTCATTAATATTATAAAAGGCGTTAATTGAAATGTATTCACAGTATGTAGATTCACGCTTATGGAGGTTCCTTTGTTGAGATTGTTCCAATGTGTTTTTTTTCTAGTTAGTTTAGCCATAAATAATCTTTAATTATTCTATGCCTGTTTACTGCTCTAGCCATTGTTAAGAATTTTAGAATTTTTTTTTTCCAGGTTAGGATCTACTATCCTAATTCAGCTCACTTCAAAGCACAGCTCTATGATATACTACCAGTACCACCCTCTGGGATGCAGCGGTTGATTAATACTCAGGTACGCACTTCTAGGTGAACAGGGGCAACTAATGTAAGCAAATATGCCAAACGTTTCCACCCGTGTCGGGGATCAAACACGGACCCTCAGTATGAGTTGGGAACGCTACCAACCGAGCCTGGTGACAAGTTTTGAATCCTAGAGGGAAAAGAACTCTGAGAGGCGCTGGTAAACAGATATGGCAGAATCCCACGCTCTGCCGTATTTAAGCTTGTTTTAAATGTAAATGAGTATTTCAGCTGCAACAGCGGCAAGGTTACCTGAGAAAACAAACCAGCTAGTAACTGAGGTAATCTTAATATAGAGAGCGTTGAGTGGGATTGGCACTGGGTGCAATTGGAAGCCGGTGTAAGCTGGCATTTACTTATTAAGTGTCCTACCACGTGAATGCCCACCTGAAGCGATGTGGTTGCCAACTGAAAACCAGGAAAGTAATCCCAGAGGGTTAGAGTATGATAGTTTAATCATATTATATAGTTTAGTTGGTGCTATGGCCTCGTTCCCTGCAGAACTATGGGTGATGTTTAGTTACAAGCTAATCATTCTGGAGGGTGTATTGTTAATTTCTTTTAATAATCTAACTGGATGACCCATGTATAAGTATGACCTGTGTCGTCTTCTGATAACATACCAATGCTAAAGTACTGTTTTTCTGTACAAGTAGTGTCATAGAGGTGTTTTTCTTTGTATGGCCTATTAATGTCTAACATTTCCTCGTGTAATTAATTCTTTCACGGATATATTGCAAAGGTCGTAAATGTAGATGATGTCCTTGTGCCAAGTTAGTGTTTCTCTATTAAATGGCAAAAGTCAAAATATTTTCTAGGAGAAAACTCTCCTCTTTCTCCATACACCTCTTCTTATGTAAATTTTTCCTACAAAGGGCCTGGTGCACTGGCTTAGCTTCATCAGCATTTACATCAAATTGCTCACTTTAGGGATATCCCCGAACTCTACAAAATTTTATGGAAGCTGAACCAACTCCTAAAGCGTTTCTCACTAAGGCCTAATATGCATATATAAAGGTTTTGTAAAATTTGTATATTTCTTAAATTCACATCTGTCATTTCAGTCACATCACAGCCTTCTAATTGTTGCCGATTGTTCTTCGAACTATCACCTTACGATAGAAACGTAATGTGTTATGAGATCACTGTTTTCTTCCATCAGTAATGATACAAATCCTTTCACTGAACCCTCCATTGATAGAGCACCGTCTATACAAATTCCTGCACAAGACAAACTAACAGTTTCCAAGAACTTACTGAATGTAGTGAATATATCTCGGTCTGTCGTTGTTCCTTAATGCTCTTTACAACAAAAAAGAAAACTATTAATGCTAAACTAGTAAACCAGTATTGTGAATGAATGTTAATAGTTAAGCCTTCCCTTCAATATCTGTAGACTCATCTAAATGGTGTGCAAAAATTTCACTTCACATAGGTGCATATAGTTTCTTCTGTGTCTCTGACATATGTATCAGTCTGCTAATGAGTGTGGAATCTTTTTAACTTCTTTTCTGCTTCACTCTCAAACACAGTTTATATTATAGTACTGTAAGTAGGGAGAATAATTTTCTGCTTCTGCTACCAAACTCTAACGCCCGGGGGTGAGGGGAGAATCCTTATGATAGAGGCGTTCTGAGGAACTAGACCTTTCGGTGCTCTTCCTCCAACCGAACCTAATTACCCCCCAATCCCACCTTCCCTGTCTCATCCTCCTCATTCTTCTTCCCATTCCTTCCCTCTCCTACTTTTGACCTTTGGGGCCCTTCCCTCAGCCATTCTAGCTCCTAGGCTGGGAAAAGGATATCGATGTCCATCCCATTCTGTTGAGGTCCTGGTGGTGTGGTTTACAGTGGAATCTGGATCTGGGGATGTCCCACTCCCGCTCCGGTATCCTGAGGGTCGGGTTACAATGTCTTTTGGGTGACGGGTGTATCTCTGGAAGTTGCCTGTCGGATTCAGGGAGGTGGTGGCCAAAGGAGTTATGCTTTGTGATGGGTTTCCGACCGCCCTCTTTTGTCCACCGAGGTGGCTCAGTGGGCAAGAGTGCCCTACCTTTCATGTCAGTAAACCGGCAATCCTGGATTGCCAGTTTACTGACATGGAAGGCAGGGTATAGCACGGGTTTCATGCTGCATCTGCACTACTGGCCACACTGAGGGTTCTCTTGGGCATGTAGGGGGACATATGACCATTTCATACACCCTAGGAGCTATTTCGCCACGTTCCCCTTCCCCTTTTTTTCCTCTGTTTTTTTAAAAATAAAAAACAAGGGGAGACTTACGGCGACCCATAACCATGACCTCTCAAGACCCTGGCACGCCATCCGACCACTCTTTGGACATCTCTTCCAACCTGGTATCTTCTTCGGGTAACGTTCCATTACCCACCTCTGGTACCCCAGTTTCGACCGACTTTTTGGACACCATTGACCTCCACGTAGCTTTGTCTACGATCCCGGCTTCAACACATGCAGTGCATCGATTTTTGGATCGTACTCACGACTCTGGATGGCCCATCTCTAAACCTCAGTCGAGACGACCTCGATCAGTTCATGATGAACCTACCTCAGTTTCCTCTCACACTAATAAAAAAGAAATAACTACACAATCCCTTAACTTACACTCTGTTTCATAGTCCTCCTTAGACGAAATTCTTTATGCTACGACCAACTTCTACTATCTTTCTGACCAATGCATCAGCAAGGCACTCCTTTGCCATGTTGGGCAGAACATTTCCTTCCATGCTTTTAAGAGTGCCACACGAGTTGTCACAATCTTTCACTTCTTGAAATTGTTGACGACACACTTGTAACAATACGCAAGCACATCTCTCTTACATCTTGTTGTGGAACTATATCAAATGCCTTACTAAAATCTAAGTAAACAATATCAAATTCTTTATCGTGGTCAACAGCCTCAAAAGCTTTACTGAAGAAAGTTAATAAATTAGTTAGACAAGACCGGCCTCTTGTGAATCCATGCTGAGTATCATTAATCAAGCTATGCTTATCGAGATGGCTTCTTATAATCTGAGCTATAATTGACTCTAGTAATTTGCCTACAATTGAGGTCAGGCTTATTGGGCGGTAATTTGACGGTGACGACTTGTCCCCTGTTTTAAAAATAGGAATTACATTAGCCATCTTCCACATATCAGACACTACACCTGTTTGAAGAGATAAATTAAAAATATTAGTTACCATACGAAATATGGATCCCAGGTTACAACCTATACAGATGTGACAGAGTGAACAGGCAAAAGGGGGGGGTTGGCCTGTACATTGCAGAGTCACTTGTTTGCACAGAACTGCTAAATGCCTCAAATGATGTAGTGGAAGTTTTAGCAGTAAAGGTCGAGAACCAAAACCTAGTCATTGTGATAGTCTACAAGCCTCCGGATGCAACATCCCAGCAATTCCAGGAACAGCTGTTAAAAATTGACCACTGTCTGGAAAACCTTCCAGCTCCTGCACCCAACATCTTGCTCCTGGGGGATTTCAACTTAAGGCATCTAAAATGGAGGAATATAGCAAATAATATTGTTGCAGTAATAACACCAGGAGGCAGCTCTGATGAAAACTCACACTCACACGAGCTTTTAAATCTCTGCACAAAATTCAATTTAAACCAGCAAATAATAGAGCCTACTAGACTGGAGAATACACTAGACCTCATCTTCACTAACAATGATGATCTGATAAGAAATATCACCATATCAAAAACAATATACTCAGATCATAACATAATTGAGGTTCAGTCATGTATGCGCGGAGCCCCAGACCGACATAATGAGATTAGTCACGAGGGAGCATTCACCAAATTCAACTTCAATAACAAAAACATAAAGTGGGACCAAGTAAACCAAGTCCTAACCGATATAAGCTGGGAAGATATACTAAGCAACACAGACCCCAACTTATGCCTAGAACAGATTAACTCGGTAGCACTCGATGTATGCACAAGGCTTATTCCTCTAAGAAAAAGGAGGAGTAGATGTAAAACAGAAAGAGACAGGCGCTCCCTTTACAGGCGACGGAAAAGAATAACAGAGCGGCTAAAAGAGGTCAATATATCTGAAATGCGTAGGGAGACACTGGTCAGAGAAATAGCAAGCATCGAACTTAAGCTAAAAGAATCCTTTAGGAGTCAGGAATCGCGGGAAGAACTAAAAGCCATAAATGAAATCGAAAGAAACCCAAAGTATTTCTTCTCCTATGCCAAATCAAAATCGAGAACAACGTCCAGTATTGGGCCCCTACTTAAACAAGATGGGTCCTACACAGATGACAACAAGGAAATGAGTGAGCTACTCAAGTCCCAATATGACTCAGTTTTTAGCAAGCCGCTAACCAGACTGAGAGTCGAAGATCAAAATGAATTTTTTATGAGAGAGCCACAAAATTTGATTAACACAAGCCTATCCGATGTTATCCTGACGCCAAATGACTTCGAACAGGCGATAAATGACATGCCCATGCACTCTGCCCCAGGGCCAGACTCATGGAACTCTGTGTTCATCAAGAACTGCAAGAAGCCCCTATCACGAGCCTTTTCCATCCTATGGAGAGGGAGCATGGACACGGGGGTCGTCCCACAGTTACTAAAAACAACAGACATAGCCCCACTCCACAAAGGGGGCAGTAAAGCAACAGCAAAGAACTACAGACCAATAGCACTAACATCCCATATCATAAAAATCTTTGAAAGGGTCCTAAGAAGCAAGATCACCACGCATCTAGAAACCCATCAGTTACACAACCCAGGGCAACATGGGTTTAGAACAGGTCGCTCCTGTCTGTCTCAACTATTGGACCACTACGACAAGGTCCTAAATGCACTAGAAGACAAAAAGAATGCAGATGTAATATATACAGACTTTGCAAAAGCCTTCGACAAGTGTGACCATGGCGTAATAGCGCACAAAATGCGTGCTAAAGGAATAACAGGAAAAGTCGGTCGATGGATCTATAATTTCCTCACTAACAGAACACAGAGAGTAGTCGTCAACAGAGTAAAGTCCGAGGCAGCTACGGTGAAAAGCTCTGTTCCACAAGGCACAGTACTCGCTCCCATCTTGTTCCTCATCCTTATATCCGACATAGACAAGGATGTCAGCCACAGCACCGTGTCTTCCTTTGCAGATGACACCCGAATCTGCATGACAGTGTCTTCCATTGCAGACACTGCAAAGCTCCAGGCAGACATCAACCAAATCTTTCAGTGGGCTGCAGAAAACAATATGAAGTTCAACGATGAGAAATTTCAATTACTCAGATATGGTAAACATGAGGAAATTAAATCTTCATCAGAGTACAAAACAAATTCTGGCCACAAAATAGAGCGAAACACCAACGTCAAAGACCTGGGAGTGATCATGTCGGAGGATCTCACCTTCAAGGACCATAACATTGTATCAATCGCATCTGCTAGAAAAATGACAGGATGGATAATGAGAACCTTCAAAACTAGGGAGGCCAAGCCCATGATGACACTCTTCAGGTCACTTGTTCTATCTAGGCTGGAATATTGCTGCACACTAACAGCACCTTTCAAGGCAGGTGAAATTGCCGACCTAGAAAATGTACAGAGAACTTTCACGGCGCGCATAACGGAGATAAAACACCTCAATTATTGGGAGCGCTTGAGGTTCCTAAACCTGTATTCCCTGGAACGCAGGAGGGAGAGATACATGATTATATACACCTGGAAAATCCTAGAGGGACTAGTACCGAACTTGCACACGAAAATCACCCACTACGAAAGCAAAAGACTTGGCAGACGATGCACCATCCCCCCAATGAAAAGCAGGGGTGTCACTAGCACGTTAAGAGACCATACAATAAGTGTCAGGGGCCCGAGACTGTTCAACTGCCTCCCAGCACACATAAGGGGGATTACCAACAGACCCCTGGCAGTCTTCAAGCTGGCACTGGACAAGCACCTAAAGTCAGTTCCGGATCAGCCGGGCTGTGGCTCGTATGTTGGTTTGCGTGCAGCCAGCAGCAACAGCCTGGTTGATCAGGCTCTGATCCACCAGGAGGCCTGGTCTCAGACCGGGCCGCGGGGGCGTTGACCCCCGGAACTCTCTCCAGGTAAACTCCAGGTAATGGTTCACAGACTTCCATTTTGCATTCCTTTAGAACCCTTGAAAAAACCTCATCAGGACCCGGTGACTTATTTTGCTTCAGTCGGTCTGTCTGCTTCACAACCATTTCACTAGTGACTGTGATGTTACATAATTTATCTTCTTCTGATCCACTATAAAAATTAATTACCGGAATATTATTAGTGTCTTCCTGTGTAAAAACTGAGAGAAAATAATTATTTAAAATCGAGCACATTTCATTCTCTTTGTCAGTAAGATGCCCATAGTTATTTTTAAGGGGACCTATCTTATCTCTGACTTTTGTTCTATAGACCTGGAAAAAACTTTTTGGGTTAGTTTTAGAATCCCTAGCAACTTTAATTTCATAGTCCCTTTTAGCTTTTCTTGTCCCCTTTTTAATGTCCCTCTTAATGTCAATATACTGATTCATAAGATGACCCTCGCCTCTTTTGATACGCCTATAAATTCCTTTCTTATGCCCTAGTAGATATTTCAGCCTATTATTCATCCATTTTGGGTCATTTCTATTTGATCTAATTTCCTTGTAAGGGATAAACGTTCTTTGAGCAGCATGTATTGTGCTCAGAAAACTGTCATATTGATAGCTCTCTTCGTTACCCCAGTCAACAGATGATAAGTGTTCTCTAAGCCCATCGTAATCTGCTAAGCGAAAATCTGGGACTGTTACTGAGTTATCCCTACTATCATACTTCCATTCAATTCTAAATGTAATTGATTTGTGGTCGCTAGCACCCAGTTCCTCTGAAACTTCTAAATTATTAACAAGGGATTCATTGTTTGCCAGAACTAAGTCAAGCAGGTTATTACCCCTTGTAGGTTCTGTCACAAACTGCTTCAAAAAACAATCCTGAACTACTTCTAAGAAGTTGTATGATTCTAAATTCCCAGTTAAGAAATTCCAATCAATATGACTAAAGTTAAAGTCTCCTAGAATTACTACATTATCGTGCCTTGTGGCCCTAACAATTTCCTCCCATAGTAGTCTCCCCTGGTCCCTATCTAAATTTGGGGGACGGTATATCACACCTAAAATTAATTTTTCATGCCCCTCTGAAAATTCTATCCAAACAGACTCTGTATGTGTTACTTCAGACTTAATACCCGTTTTTATGCAACAGTTCAAACGATCTCGGACATACAATGCCACGCCACCCCCCTTCCCGATACTTCTATCTACTTGGAACAATTTAAAACCCTGAATGTGACATTCTGCAGGCATGTCCCGACATTTTGAATTAAACCACGTCTCAGTAATGGCAAATATATCTATGTTACCTGCACTAGCAACTAGTCTCAACTCGTCCATCTTATTCCTAGCACTGCGACTATTTGTGTAATAAATATTTAAAGACCCTCCTCTCTCTTTACCCTTCCTGCTCCTTTCTGTTATTCCACTAAACCTATTACTGTCCTTGTCAATTAGTGCCACTGGCTTTCCAATATCCACCTCATTTTGCCTATTACTAGTTCTCCTAGTACTCATATTACTACCCTGCGACTTCACAGTTTTCCCGCCAAAACCCATACCACTAACTATTCCTAGTTTAAAGACCTAACAGCTCCCTCCACTGCGTTGGCCAGTGCTCCCACCCCACACCTAGATAAGTGAACCCCATCCCTGGCATACATGTCATTTCTGCCATAGAAGAGGTCCCAGTTGTCAATGAATGTTACCACATTTTCCTTACAGTATTTGTCCAGCCAGCAATTGACACCAATTGCTCTGGACAACCATTCATTTCCAACTCCTCTCCTTGGCAAAATGCCACATATGACAGGTTTCCCACCCTTCCTCCTAATTATCTCTATTGCTGACCTATACCTGCTAATCAGGTCCTCACTCCTACGTCTGCCAACATCGTTGCCTCCAGCACTGAGACAGATAATAGGATTGCTCCCATTACCTCTCATGATGTCATCCAGACGGCTAACAATATCCTTCATCCCAGCCCCAGGAAAACACACTCTCTGCCTCCTATTCCTATCCTTCAAGCAGAATGCCCTATCAATGTACCTAATCTGGTGGAAATATAAACACATATGCAGTATAATGTGATCCTTTATTGACAACGTTTCACCCACACAGTGGGCTTTTTCAAGTCACACACAGATCTACCTGGGGTGGAAGGTACGGGAGTATTTATAGTCATGTTCAGAATGTTGAGGTCAGGTGGAGAATGCTGCATCTGATGATCTACCGGGTGGAGTTATAGAGTCTTGGGTAGCTTGGCAGGGGTATTGGACAAGTTGTGAGTAGACCTTCTGCAGTGTTCTATGTTCTTATGTGGGATAGCGATGAAGAAGTTTCTTGGCGAGTGGTTCAGCTATGTTATAGAAGCCGTTGTTCTGGTTGAAATTGTTGGTTATAGAGATAAGCGATGATTCCAGGATTCTTCGGTATTGAGTGTTGTCTTCTGTGGCGATAAGTCTTGAGTTTCTGTAGTTAATTAAATGGTTGTGTGAATTGCGATGTTGTACACAGGCATTCCTTGTATCGTCAGTCCTGCTTGCATATTGGTGTTCTGAAATACGTGTTTGGAGGTCTCTTGATGTTTCGCCCAATATAATTTTTTGCAGGACTGACGATACAAGGAATGCCTGTGTACAACATCGCAATTCACACAACCATTTAATTAACTACAGAAACTCAAGACTTATCGCCACAGAAGACAACACTCAATACCGAAGAATCCTGGAATCATCGCTTATCTCTATAACCAACAATTTCAACCAGAACAACGGCTTCTATAACATAGCTGAACCACTCGCCAAGAAACTTCTTCATCGCTATCCCACATAAGAACATAGAACACTGCAGAAGGTCTACTCACAACTTGTCCAATACCCCTGCCAAGCTACCCAAGACTCTATAACCCCACCCGGTAGATCATCAGATGCAGCATTCTCCACCTGACCTCAACATTCTGAACATGACTATAAATACTCCCGTACCTTCCACCCCAGGTAGATCTGTGTGTGACTTGAAAAAGCCCACTGTGTGGGTGAAACGTTGTCAATAAAGGATCACATTATACTGCATATGTGTTTATATTTCCATTGTGTCGGTATTTGATACCATTTATTTTGCTCCTTGATCCACATGACAGTGATAATTTTTCTATCCTACTTCTCATTTGTATTCTCTACTGCCTCACAGCCTATGTTGGCAGTTTAAATGGGCGAACTGCACCATTTATTCACGTCAAACTGTCTTTAGTGAAGAACCTTCTTTCTCCTCAATGGGTGAGCTATTATAATAATTTTTTTCATTGTTTTTAACCGCAGCCTCGAACACAACCCTCAAACCTCAGGTAGGCACCCTCAGAAATGCTTTCCTTGGTGCTCTCCAACTTGTGCTCGTGCACTGCATGTGGAACGTGCTGCATGGGGCTGGTATTACAATAGGATCACAGGGCAGTTGCCCGACGTGTCATCCAAGAAGCTAAATGCACTTGTTGACGAGATTGTTTCTACCGTCACTTTGGCTTCTTCTATGAGTGAAGCATGGAAAAAGTATGGAAACTGAGTAGGAAGTACTCTCCAGACCCGGCTCACATTCTTATCGTTGCTGGTATCAAAACTGCAAACCCTCTTGAAGTTGCCACGGAAATTGGAAAACATTTGTCCGTATCTCTCAGGGGTTCCATCTGTGCCCCTTATTGCTGTGTGACCTTTGTAAGTTTAGCACTTCTTTTTTATTATAATAATAATATGCCCCTTATTTCTTTCCTCCAAGTCTGCCAGTTGCAGCTCTTAGACTTTTATTCTAGCAGGGAATTCTTATACTGTGCCTTTTACACTCCTAGAACTAGTCAACACTCCAATTTCCGATCATCGGCAGCTGGGCCTGATAGTATTCATATTCTTATGCTTCAGAACTTACATCCGTCAGCCCTCGCAGTCCTCTTATGTCTTTTTAATCTTATTTGGTCGCAAGGAGTTCCTCCCTAGCTGTGGAAATCTGCAGTTGTTCTGCCTTTTCATAAACCGTGTACTTCGGGACATCATACCTCACACTATCGTCCCATTGCTGTTACCAGTTCCATTTGTAAGGTAATGGAACATCTGGTAAGTAAACGTTTGGTGTGGTATTTAGAGACAGTCTCCCCACTAGTCAGTATGGATTTCGTAAGGGTTGTTCCACTACTAATCCCTAACTCCACTTAGATACATATGTTCGTCATACTTTTGCTAGTAACCACTTGATTATCGCAGTCTTTTTTGATTTTGAAAAGGCACATGACATTACTTGGAGATAGTATAACGTCATTCTTTAGGCCTCAGAGGCAATCTGACATTTCCATGTTTGGGTTAATAATTCCCTTTCTCCTGACTTTGTCCAAGTTGAAGGTGTCCCTCAAGGCTGTGTCCTTAGCACCACTCTTTTTCTCCTTCCTATAAATGGTCTGGCCTCTGTTCTCTCATCTAATATTTCATCATTTTATTTTGATGACTATGCTACAGCTTGTGCAGTCACTGACTGTTGCCTAGTAGCAGCCTCCTCTCTCCAGAATGCTGTCACCGTGTTTCCCAGTGGGTCATTACTCATGGGTTTAAATTTTCTAGTGCTAAAACAGCAAACTGCTTTCACCAGGCGTTCTGTCATCCCTGATACTCCACTAACTATATGGCTAGCGTATCCCTGAACTTGATACGGTCAGATTTCTTGGCCTTCTGTTTGATCCCCTGTTGTCCTGGAAACTTATCATTACCTTTCTGAAAGTCACATGCTGGCTGAACCACTTTAAAACCCTCGCTCATCTTTCATGGTCGGCATATCGTCGAACTCTCCTTCGACTGCATTCGGCTCTAATTTTATCGAAACTAGACTATGGTGACCAGATATATTTTGTGGCCTCTCCAGCAAGTTTCTAAACTTGATCCCATCCATCATAAGGGATTACATTTCTGTCTGGGTGCTTTTCACTTCTCACCTGTCGAGAGCCTATATGCAGAGTCGAATGTTCTATCCTTGAACGATCGCCGTGATGCCCATTGCTTCCATTATTTTGTCCACTGTCATGGCCTTCATGTTCCTTCTTCATACAGGATAGTAACAGATGTTAGTAGACGTTCATTATTAGTTTGCCGCCCCTGTTTACTCCTTCCCTTCTCTCTTTGTCTTCACTTGCTCTTGTCTTCTCTTCAGTTGCCCCCTTTATATGGTCATCTAGCATTTAACTTTTCTCTTGGGAGGTTCCGACTGTTCGTGTCTGTTCCCCGTTGTCATGTGCAAAAGCTCAAATACCTACAGTTGCTTCTCGCTCCCTTTTTCTTAAACACTTCTAGTCTCATTCTGGTTTTAAATCCTCTGACGGTGTCGGGTTTGCAGCAGTGTTCCCGGAAAGAGTTATATGAGGTCATTTATTAGACTCGGCTAGTAATTTACAGCTGAACTGTATGCAATTCTCATTGTGATTATTGGTATTGCATCCAGACCTACCTCAACATTTGTGGTAGTCTCAGACTCCTTAAGTGCTTTGCAAGCTGTCAAAAATTTAATTCGCCTCATCCTATGGTTCTTTGTATACATCGTTGGTTGCGCTGCATTTTTGGCAAAAAGAAAGAAATCTTTTTCTGCTGGATTCTTGGTCATGTTGATGCTCAGAGTAATGAGCAGGCGGACTGTGCTGCATCGTCAGCGATACATGATCTTCCAGTTTCCTATAGAGGTATTCCATTTTTCAGTTGGTTTTGCTGTAATTTTTAACCATTTTCGCAGCCGTTACCAACATAGTTGGTCCGATATGACTCATAATAAAGGACATTCCATCAAGCCATGTTTGGGTTATCTGGCCTTATCATCGATGACGAGGTTGGGTGACTACACTCTCCCATCTTCACATAGGACATACACTTCTCACTCACGGGTATCTCATGGTAAGGCGCCCAGTTCCACTGTGTGTGAACTGTCAGGTTCCAGTTTCAGTTTGCCACATTCTATTGGACTGTCCTATCAGCAAGTACGCAGAATTTACCTTCGACAGCATCACCGCTCTAACACCCTTACGGGCTGGAGTTTTGAGACTCTATGACCGCGGGTTCAATCCCGGCCGGGGGTATGGTTTGTTTGCAATCGTGTCATTACGATTTCTTGAGTCACCAAGTAGCTGAACTTTTGAACTTTATTAAAAACTGTTTCAGAAAGTATCACGTTCTGTTTTCCTTGCTCATTTAAGTCTCAGAGTGTGAGAGAGGGAGATGGAGACAGACAGAGAGAGAGAGAGAGAGAGAGAGAGAGAGAGAGAGAGAGAGAGAGAGAGAGAGAGAGAGAGAGAGACAGACAGAGAGAGAGAGAGAGACAGAGACAGATAGACAGAGAGACAGAGAGAGAGAGAGAGAGAGAGAGAGAGAGAGAGAGAGAGAGAGAGAGAGAGAGAGAGAGAGATAGAGAGCAAAACTGCATACTCTGGGAATTGCAGGCTCTACACTATGTCTCCTCAGTGATTATCTTCATGGTAGATCTCTAAGGGTAGTTCTCAGTGGAACGGAATCAGCAAGACATCCTATTGGGGCAAGTGTTCCACAAGGAAGCGTGCTGGGACTATTGTTATGGAATGTCTACTTCAATGACCTTTATGTCATCCCAGAATCGACGGCACTTGAGCTAGAGTTCGTCACGGACGCTAGCTGGAGATTCGTCTGTAAAAACTTGCATTTGTGGTCACAGTGGTGCCTGTGCTAACCTTCCTATGGTGTAGAAATATACCTAGTTGGATGAATCTTATTGTGGCTAGCTGGTCTAGTGGCTAACGCGACGGACTGGAGTTTTGAGACTCTATGACCCCGGGTTCAATCCCGGCCGGGGGTATGGTTTGGGTGGCCTTACTGTTGAGGACAGCGAGAAGCAAGCTTCTATACCACAAGACGGGCAGAAAGCAGCAACTTCACTCTGGCTGTACCCTTCTCCAGAACATCACTTCATCTGAGATCATTTATCCCCAGGATGACTCGAGTATGGAACACATTCGTACAGCATTATGATGTCAACGAGATAAAGTCAGTTGATCAAATGAAAATGCTGGCCCACAGATGGCTCCAACTTCATCCTGTTCCCTACTTGTATGTCTCATAACAATAAAAATGCTTTCAAATGAGCTGATGTAGGTAACAGCTCTTAGCTTGTCAATAAAGTTAGGAATCCTTAACCTGTAAATAGCTTGTCAATAAAGCTAGGGATCCTTAACCTAACCTTGTCAAACCCTGTGTAAAAAAAAAAAAGACACAGAGAGAGAGAGAGAGAGAGAGAGAGAGAGAGAGAGAGAGAGAGGGAGAGAGAGAGAGAGAGAGAGAGAGAGAGAGAGAGAGAGAGAGACAGAGAGAGAGAGACCCACTGAGACCTATTTGGATTTTGAAACTGCAGGTAGGAACCTAGTTACATCGAACAGCCATAACCTCGGGTCATTTCGAACCGACAGCACTGGTATGCAGCAAGTGAAAGCTGAAAAGCTCCTTTGAAACTTGGCTGTGGCTTAACCTTTTATATAAATGGTAAAACAACTGGGCCCTAAAAAACTCCAGTGCTGGCTGCAGAAGAGCAAACAGGATTGGACTTCTGATGAAGATACAATTACAAATACAAATACAAATATTTATTTCCTTGTAAATCTTACAATGTGTGGTTTGCATGTTATAAGATTTTAAATACAAAGATGGCTACTATAGTGCCTAGGCACTTCGGATGGGACCAGGGGACGTCAAGACAACACTGAAGCCTAAATCTGTTCAGTTGGCTCGCAGGGCTGCACAGGATGTCAGGCATTATCCACATATTGTGGGATGTCGATCCATTTGCTTACCTTGAAGGCAATGAATGACAGTATTTCCTAGGGTGTGATATGTGACAAGAGAAAGTGGTACTGCCCTGGCCTATGATACAAACAGTATAGTACATGTTGCCTGAGAGGTAAAACTTAGTTGCAGAACTTGCAAGGAAGATGCATGAATATATACATGGTACAGTCCACACTGACTCATGTATTGTGAGCTTTAACTAACTGTAAAGCATATGAGCTAACTGTAAAAGGACCCGGTAATCAGCTAAGAGTCTTCAATGTCGCAAAAATATACTGCTTTCCTAAATCATAGACCATAAGTATGTCGCTGGACAGGGAGGCTCTCATTAAATGTCAGCTGATGAAGGAGTAGGATTGTCGCTAGCGTCAGTCTGGTTGTACTGTCGCAACACCCATTCCTCCAGCTTTGTTTCAGCTTGTACATTGTCAGTGTACTTATGTGGTCAAGGTGAGCTTCCTTAACTACACCACTGGCAGTCTCCTTCTCCTCGATCTTATTGTTGTGAAGCTGTCTGAGAACATGGTAATGACCGACAAATTTGTGAGCTAGCTTATACATACCAGGGTCTTGAGTGAAATTTTGCAATATGACTGCATCCAGGTACCACCTTAATTTCCTTAGCAATGGCAATACAGGTAGTAGTAGTAGTGGGAAGTCCACATCTTAGTGACAATGAAATTATCAGGATCACTGATAGGTTGAGGCAGAGAAAACAGAATTTCGTAAGGTAAACTCGTTTTACCAGTACAAAGCAAAGTGGGGGGGGGAAGGGGTCCCTCCAACCGAGCTGTTGTGCGAAGAGTTAAGGGTACTCTGCACATATGGAATGGCTTCATCCCATGTAGTACAACTGACAGTTACTCAGAGAACCTCTAGAATTTTGCAATTCATGTGATAGGCAAGGCTGTTGCTCGCGGGATGGCATGCAGCTATGATAGGCAAGATTGTTGCTCGCGGGATGGCATGCAGCTACAGACGCCTGATATATGCAAAACCTACAGCAAAGATCCTGCATTGTGGCATTTATGAGCTGACATGGCCGAAAAGAGGTCATGTGGACAGGAATGACGGAGGATAATGTGCTCTCTGAAAGCATTTGCATCTAACTCAGCAGTTTTGTAAGGAATGGATAATATCTCACAGTACTGTCAAGTTATCGACCATCACAAGCAGGTGTTTGTTACCTTTCTCAGAGGTAAAGAAATTAGTCAACAGAAGTTTTCTCCCGCGGCTCCTTTGTAATGGGATACTTGAGGATACCTTCGTGCTGGAGGCAGACATGTTTGTGCAGGTAGTCTACAATTTCCACTGCCATTTTAGGCCAGAAGTATTTCATTCTTGCCTCTCTGACACCACAGTCTTACCTGGGTGTGCTGCACCTGTGACATCATGGACAAATTTCAGGGTTGCTGGTACAAAGAACTTTGGGATCAACTAGTGCATGGTTCTGCCAGGATCCGCTAGTCTAGCCATTCAGTACAGCCCTCCTTGATTGACAACCAAGTCCCTCACCAGTACAGACAGTGTGAACTGCAGATCAGAATTCTCCTTGGTCAAGAAATGGGAGGACAGGTGACGAAACAGGGTTTCGATGCTGGGCTGTCTACATCCTCAACAGAGTAGTTGTCAGAGCTAATAAAAGTGATATGCCTCGACAGGGAATCAGGAATAACGCTCTCCTTACCAGGAACATGGAGAATTTCCAGGTTACAGTCACTGTGTAGATCAGAGGGTGTCTGTGAGTTATGAATGATTAGGTTAGTGATCCAATCAAGTCAGTTGTGGAATTCAGCACAGAAACCTGCCATCCCATTTCTAACTACCTGAATTCTTACCTCTAGTTTACACATAGGGCAGTGTGTGGTAGGCCAGTTGCAGGTATGTTGCATCACCCATACACACACACACACACACACACACACACACACACACAAGAGCACTGCAAAAGGATGAAACAAGAGTGGGAGAGAAAACTAGGAGAGCTTTCTACAAAAATGGAGACAGCTTTCTGTGAAATTGGAAAAGAGGCTGGAGGAGAAGAAATGGGAGTCTCAAGTTGAAACTGCAGTAGCCAGGATAAGGGACCTACAAGATGAGGTAAACAGGCTGAAGTGAGTTACATGGGTATTGTCCAGAGAAAACACAGCATATGAAGCTGGGAGGCCCAACGGGAAGGAAGGAGGTATAACTTATGCTAAGGCCATATCAGCCTACCAAGCAGGGCCAAGGAGTGAAGGGGATAGCAGCTGGGCGCAGGTGGAGAGGGGAATAAGTCAAATGCAGTGACAAGAACATGCCACCAAGAGCTACAGGAAAAAAAAAAGGGAGAAAATGGTAATGTACAGACAGGAACCAGAGTCACAGATGGAAAGGCAATGGGAGGAGGAGAGGGCGAAATCAGTGTTTATTCAAGGGCTTCAGGAGAGCAAGGGAAGGACACGCACTGAAAGACGGCAGGCAAAAGGAAAGGAGATTGAGAACATCATCACAGAAATAGGTGAAGAGGACATGTTCGAGACTGTAAATTTTCAGAGAATAGGGGGGTATTTGAAGGGGAGATGACCGATCAAGCCGATTTTCAGGGCAGAAACAATGCAGAACAGGATCCTTTAAAAGAAATCACAGTTGAAGGACTCAGCAGAATACAAGAGGGTGTTCCTAGACTGAGACAGGACACAAACAGAATGACAGCAGCTGAGGGAGAGGACACAAAAGTGAAAGCTAGGAGGAGAGACAAAGACAGAATCAGCAGAGGACAACCAGAGCAGGGCAGAGCAACAAGAACAAGCACACACAGAACCATCCCCAGAACCCCACAACCAATCACACTATCCCACATCAAACCACAATCCGTATCCACAGCTCCCACCCAACATTCAGCTATAGAATCCCACAGTACACTGCCAGGTCCCCCACCCTCACAGACCAGGAGAGGAAACTAAAGGTATGATACACCAACGCTGATGAAATAACAAATAAGTGGGAGGAGTGGCACAAAAGAGTCAAAGAGGCATCACCGGACATCATAGCTCTCACAGAAACCAAGCTCACAGGTGTGATGACAGATACCATCTTTCCAACGGGATATCAGATCCTGAGGAAGGACAGAGGGAACAGAGGGGGTGGAGGAGTGGCACTGCTGGTCAAAAACTGATGGAATTTTGATGAGCTGGAGAGAGGAGACGTGGAGAAGCAAGAAATTACACAGTAGGAATGCTTCAGGCTGGAGGTCTCAAGGTGGTAATTGCAGTGATGTATAACCTACCACAGAATAGCAGGAGGCCAAGGCAAGAGTATGACGAGAGTAATAGAGCAATGGTTGACACACTGGCTGAAGTGGCCAGGAGG
Source organism: Cherax quadricarinatus (assembly GCF_038502225.1). Taxonomy (NCBI): domain Eukaryota; kingdom Metazoa; phylum Arthropoda; class Malacostraca; order Decapoda; family Parastacidae; genus Cherax; species Cherax quadricarinatus. The sequence goes on along the minus strand of NW_027197106.1, from coordinate 39,553 downwards.
GCTCATGTGAGCAGGGTAAAGCTACTGATCATGGGTGACTTCAACCACAATGAAATTGATTGGGAGAACTTTGAGTCACATGGGGGCCAAGAAACGTGGAGGGCTAAGATGATGGAGGTGGTACTGGAAAACTTCATGTACCAACACATAAGGGACACTACCAGAGAGAGAGAGGAAAGGATAAACCAGCAGGACTGAACCTAATATTCACCTTGAGTAGTGCAGATATTGAGGACATCACATATGAAAGACCCCTTGGGGCCATCGATCATGTGGTTTTAAGGTTTAAATACACAGAGTTACAAGTGGAAGGGGGAACAGGAAGAGCTGTACGAATGAAGTCAAACTGCAAGAAGGGGGACTACGCGGGAATAAAGAACTTCCAGAATGGGGTTCAATGGGACAGAGAACTGGCAGGGAAGTCAGTAAACGAGATGATGGAATATGTGACAACAATATGCAAGGAAGCTGAGGAGAGGTTTGTACCCAAGGGTAACAGGAATAATGAAAAAGCCAGGATGAGCCCGTGGTCTACCCATAGGTGCAGGGAGGGCAAAACCAAGTGTGCTAGGCAATGGAAGAAGTATAGAAGGCAAAGGACCCAGGAGAATAAGGAGAGCAGTCGTAGACCAAGAAATGACTTGCACAGGCAAGATGGGAGGCCCAAAGGCATTATGAAAATGACATAGCAGTGAAAGCCAAATCTGAATCGAAGCTGTTGTACAGCCACATCAGGAAGAAAACAACAGTCAAGGACCAAGTAATCAGGCTAAGTAAGGAAGGAAGAGAGATCACAAGAAACGACCGTGACGTATGTGAAGAACTCAACATGAGTTTCAAAGAAGTGTTCACAGAGGAGACAGAAGGGATTCCAGAAAGACAGAGAAGAGTGCTGGAACACCTAGAAAGAAATGAGCTTATCATCAGCTATGACAGGGAGACAGCAGTAAGACAAGAGAGAGAAGGGTGGGTAGATTGCATTTTCTTGGACTGTAAGAAGGCGTTTGACACAGTTCCACACAAGAGATTAATGCAAAAACTGGAGGACCAGGCAGGGATAACAGGGAAGGCACTACAATGGATCAGGGAATACCTGTCAGGAAGACAGCAGCGAGTAATGGTACGTGGCGAGGTGTCAGAGTGGGCACCTGTGACCAGCGGGGTCCCACAGGGGTCAGTCCTAGGACCAGTGCTGTTTCTGGTATTTGTGAACGACATGACGGAAGGAATAAACTCCGAGGTGTCCCTGTTTGCAGATGACGTGAAGTTGATGAGAAGAGTTCATTCGATCGAAGACCAGGCAGAAATACAAAGGGATCTGGACAGGCTGCAGACCTGGTCCAGCAACTGGCTCCTGGAGTTCAATCCCACCAAGTGCAAAGTCATGAGGATTGGGGAAGGGCAAAGAAGACCGCAGACGGAGTACAGTCTAGGGGGCCAGAGACTACAAACATCACTCAAGGAAAAAGATCTTGGGGTGAGTATAACACCAGGCACATCTCCTGAAGCGCACATCAACCAAATAACTGCCGCAGCATATGGGCGCCTGGCAAACCTCAGAACAGCATTCCGACATCTTAATAAGGAATCGTTCAGGACCCTGTACACCGTGTACGTTAGGCCCATATTGGAGTATGCGGCACCAGTTTGTCCTACAAGAAGAGGTTAAGGGAAATCGACCTGACTGCACTGGAAGACAGGAGAGATAGCGGAGATGTGATAACGACATATAAAATACTGAGAGGAATTGACAAGGTGGACAAAGACAGGATGTTCCAGAGATGGGACACAGCAACAAGGGGACACAGTTGGAAGTTGAAGACTCAGATGAATCACAGGGATGTCAGGAAGTATTTCTTCAGTCACAGAGTTGACAGGAAGTGGAATAGTCTGGGAAGTGATGTACTGGAGGCAGGATCCATACATAGCTTTAAGAATAGGTATGATAAATCTTATGGAGCGAGAAGAGTGACTTAGTAGCGGCCAGTGAAGAAGTGGGGCTAGGAGCTGTGACTCGACCCATGTTACAACAGTTTTAGAAAAGAAGTTAAAGGTTTGGTATACAAACGTGGATGGAATAACAAATAAATGTGAGGAGCGGCATGAAAGAATCAATGAGACGTCCCCACAGATCATAGCAATCATAGAAACGAAACTCACTGAAACAACAGATGCAATCTTCCCACCCGGATATCAAATCCTGAGGAAAGATCGAAGGAGCAGAGGGGGAGGAGGGGTTGCATTGCTCATTAGAAACCGATGGGGATTCGAGGAAATGGAAGGAATTGACGAGATTGGAGAAAGGGATTACATAATAGGTACAATTCAGTCTGGGGAACATAAGGTAGTAATTGCAATGATGAATAACCAACCACAGAACTGCAGGAGACCAAGAGCAATGGTGGACACACTGGCTGAGGTGGCAAGAAGAGCTCACTCAAGCAGAACAATGTTACTGGTTATGGGAGATTTCAACCACACGGAGATCGACTGGGAAAACCTGGGGTTCTGAAACATAGAGAGCCAAAATGATGGATGTGGTACTGGAAAACCTCATGCATCAACATGTCAGGAACATTACCAGAGAAAGTGGGGAGGATGAACCAGCAAGACTGGACCTCGTGTTCACCCTGAGCAGTTCAGACATTGAAGACACGTATCAGAGGCCCCTTGGAGCTAGTGATCATGTGGTTCTGAGCTATGAATACATAGAGTTACAAGTGGAGAAGGTAACAGGAGCTGAATGGAAAAACCCAAACTATAAAAGGGGGACTACACAGGTATGAGGAACTTCCTGCAGGAGGTTCAGTGGGACAGAGAATTGGTAGGAAAGTCAGTAAACGAAATGATGGACTACGTAACAACAAAATGCAAGGAGACAGAGGAAAGGTTTGTTCCCAAGGGCAACAGAAATAATGGGAAGACCAGAACGAGTCCCTGGTTTACCCGAAGGTGTAAGGAGGCAAAAACTAAGTGCACTAGAGAATGGAAAAAGTATAGAAGGCGAAGGACCCAGGAAAATAAGATTAGTCAAAGAGCCAGAAACGAGTACGCACAGGTAAGGAGGGAGGCCCAGCGACAGTACGAAAACAACACAGCATCGAAAGTCAAGTCAGACCTGAAACTGTTGTATAGCCACATTAGGAGGAAGACAACAGTCAAAGACCAGGTGATCAGGCTGAGGAAAGAAGGTGGGGAACTCACAAGAAATGGTCAAGAGGTATGTGAGGAGCTCAACACGAGATTTAAGGAAAAATTCACAGTAGAGATAGGAAGGGCTCTGGGAAGACAGCACAGAGAGGAACACTAACAGGGAATATACCAACAACTGTTAGATGGCATACAACTGAGGAGGAGGTGCAGAAGCTGCTAGTGACCTTGATACCTCAAAGGCGATGGGACTGGACAACATCTCCCCGTGGGTCCTTAGAGAAGGAGCATAGATGCTGCGTGTGCCACTAACCACAATCTCAACACATCCCTTGAAACTGGGCAACTACCTGAGGTACTGAAGACGGGAAATGTAGTCCCCATTTTTAAGAAAGGAGACAGAAACGAGGCACTAAACTACAGATCATTGTCAATGACGTGTATAATATGCAAAGTCATAGAGAAGATTATCAGGAGGAGAGTGGTGAAGCACCTGGAATGGAACAAGATTATAAATGACAACCAGCACGGATTCATGGAAGGCAAATCCTGTGTCACAAACCTTCTGGAGTTTTATGACAAAGTAACAGAAGTAAGACACGAGAGAGAGGGGTGGGTTGATTGCATTTTCCTGGACTGCAGGAAGGCCTTCGACACAGTTCCTCACAAGAGATTAGTGCAGAAGCTGGAGGATCAGGCGCGTATAACAGGAAGGGCACTGCAATGGATCAGAGAATACCTGACAGGGAGGCAACAACGAGTCATGGTACGTGATGAGGTATCACAGTGGGCACCTGTGACGAGCGGGGTCCCACAGGGGTCAGTCCTAGGACCAGTGCTATTTTTGGTATATGTGAATGACATGATGGAAGGGATAGACTCAGAAGTGTCCCTGTTCGCAGATGATGTGAAGTTAATGAGGAGAATTAAATCAGATGAGGATCAGGCAGGACTACAAAGAGACCTGGACAGGCTGGACACGTGGTCCAGCAACTGGCTTCTCGAATTCAACCCCGCCAAATGCAAAGTCATGAAGATTGGGGAAGGGCAAAGAAGACCGCAGACAGAGTATAGGCTAGGTGGACAAAGACTGCAAACCTCACTCAAGGAGAAAGATCTTGGGGTGAGCATAACACCGAGCACGTCTCCGGAAGCACACATCAACCAGATAACTGCTGCAGCATATGGGCGCCTGGCAAACCTGAGAATAGCGTTCCGATACCTTAGTAAGGAATCGTTCAAGACACTGTACACTGTGTACGTCAGGCCCATACTGGAGTATGCAGCACCAGTTTGGAACCCACACCTGGTCAAGCACGTCAAGAAATTAGAGAAAGTGCAAAGGTTTGCAACAAGGTTAGTTCCGGAGCTCAGGGGAATGTCCTACGAAGAAAGGTTGAGGGAAATCGGCCTGACGACACTGGAGGACAGGAGGGTCAGGGGAGACATGATAACGACATACAAAATACTGCGTGGAATAGATAAGGTGGACAGAGACAGGATGTTCCAGAGAGGGGACACAGAAACAAGGGGTCACAATTGGAAGCTGAAGACTCAGACGAGTCACAGGGATGTTAGGAAGTATTTCTTCAGTCATAGAGTTGTCAGGAAGTGGAATAGTCTAGCAAGTGATGTAGTGGAGGCAGGAACCATACATAGCTTTAAGACGAGGTATGACAAAGCTCAGGGAGCAGAGAGAGAGAGGACCTAGTAGCGATCAGTGAAGAGGCGGGGAAAGGAGCTGAGTCTCGACCCCTGCAATCACAATTAGGTGAATACACACACACAGACAACACACACAACACACACACACACACACACACAAACACACACACACACACACACACACACACACACACACACACACACACACACACACACACACACACACACACACACACACACACACACACATACACCACACACACACACACACACACACACACACACACACACACATACACACACACACACACACACACACAAAAACAAACACACACACACACACACACACACACCACACACACACACACACACACACACACACACACACACACACACACACACACACACACACCACACACACACACAGACACACATACACACACCACACACACCACACACATATACACACACACACACACACACACACACACACACACACACACACACACACACACACACACACACACACACACACACACACACACACACACACACACACACACACACACCCTCCACCACTTGACACAAACACTTGACACAAACACGTACCCCCCCCTCCCCAAGCCACCTACCCCCCTTCCCTAACCACCTCTCCTTAGCCACCTACCCCTCCCCCAAACCACCTAACCCCTCCCCAAACCGTCTAACCCCCGCCCAACAACCTCCCTCCCTCCAATAACCATCCTCCCCCTCCCCCATAACCATCCATCCCCTCTCTCCCCCAAACCATCTAACTCCCTCCCCCAACTATCTCTACCCCTCCAATAACCATCCTCCCCCTCCCCCACAACCATCCATCCCCTCTCCTAACCATCTATTCCCCTCCCCCTAACCAGGATGAGGACAAGGGGCTCCAAGGACGAATCTGGGAGGGAGGAATGGGAGGTAGAGCTCAAAAAAAGGGAGGAAGACTGGGGAAGGAGACTAGATGAGCTGGAAAGGAAGATGGAAGAGAGGTTAGCAGCAGAATGCAGAAGGTGGAAGCAACAGGCCACAGCAGCAGAAATCAAGATAGAGAGATTAGAAGAGGAGCTGAGACATCTGAAACAGCACAGAGACAAAGATATTACAGAAGTAGCATCGGCAATGGCTACATCAAACACAGACAACAGGTCTGAAGGAAGCATGGAAACTAAACTGTATGCAGAGGTCCTGTCAAACCCACATGGGGCCAAAACAAAGACAGGGAGCACACTAGGACAGAATGAGAGGTTGGAAGACATTGAAGGAACTAGGACATGTGCAAGGACCTTACCAGATACCTGTGGGGGCCAGGAGCAGGTGAGCAGGAAGGATAAACCAAGAAGCATAGGGGCCATAACTAGGGAAGGGACTGAAGGAAGGAACACTCCACGGGAAGGAACTAAAACACATCAGAGGATGCAATGGGAGTCACAGTGGGAGGTGGAAAGGGAGAGATCCGTGTTTGTCTATGGGCTAGACGAAGCTAAAGGGGAAACTTATGATGAAAGAAAGCAGGAGGAGAAAAAAGCGATTGAAGACATCATGAAGGTGATAGGCGAGGGGGACATGACCCAGGTGGCAAATTTTCGGAGAATTGGGTGGTTCACAAAGAAAAGGAATCGGCCTCTCAAAGTAATTTTCAAGGCAGAATCAACCCGAACCATGATCCTGCAGGAGAAAGCACGGCTGAGAGGCAAGCAGGAGTTCCGGAGTGTGTACCTCGACCGAGACAGAACACAGGACGAAAGGAAGACAATGAAAGAGAGAGTTCAAAAACGAAAGGAGAAATGGGAGGAAATGAAAAAGGAGAGCAGAATAACCCAGGATCAAATGGAAGGACAAGCGCACCCCCCAGAAACACCTGCAGAAGGACTCCAGCCACGACACCCCCAAGGCAACTGAACAATCCAAACCAACCATCACACACCGATCCCTCTGTTTCCACCCCCCGCACCACAGTTACAGTATTAGAACAGAAGTTGAAGGTTTGGTACACAAATGCAGATGGATTAACGAATAAACATGAGGAATGGCAAGAAAGAATCAATGAGAAGTCCCCAGACATCATAGCAGTTACAGAAACAAAACTCATGGAGACAATAACAGATGCAATCTTCCCACCAGGATACCAGATCATGAGGAAAGATAGAAGGGGCAGGGGGGGAGGTGGGGTTGCTCTGCTCGTAAAAAACAGATGGAAATTCGAGAAAATGGAAGGAATAGATGAGACGGGAGAAAGAGACTACATAGCAGGTACACTTCAGTCTGGGGAACACAAAGTGGTCATTGCAGTGATGTATAATCCACCACAGAACTGCAGGAGGCCAAGAGAGGAATATGAAGAGAGCAACAGAGCAATGGTGGACACACTTGCTGAGGTGGCAAGAAGAGCTCACTCCAGCAGAGCAAAGTTGCTGGTTATGGGGGATTTCAACCACAGGGAGATTGACTGGGAAAACCTGGAGCCACATGGGGGTCCCGAAACATGGAGAGCCAGGATGTTGGACGTGGTGCTGGAAAACCTCATGCACCAACATGTTAAGGACACTACCAGAGTGAGAGGGGAGGATGAACCAGCAAGATTGGACCTTGTGTTCACCCTGGGCAGCTCAGACATTGAGGACATCAAGTATGAGAGTCCCCTAGGAGCTAGCGACCACGTGGTTCTGTGCTTTGAATACATAGTAGAGCTGCAAGTGGAGAGAATAACAGGAGTTGAATGGGAAAAGCCTGACTATAAAAGAGGGGACTACATAGGGTTGAAGAACTTCCTGCGGGAGGTCCAGTGGGACAGAGAACTGGCAGGAAAGCCAGTAAATGAAATGATGGAATATGTAACAACAAAATGCAAGGAGGCAGTGGAAAGGTTTATTCCCAAGGGCAACAGTAACAACGGGAAGACCAGAACGAGCCCCTGGTTTACCCGACGGTGTAAGGAGGCAAAAACAAAGTGCAATAGAGAATGGAAAAAGTACAGAAGGCAGAGAACACACGAAAATAGGGAGATCAGTCGCAGAGCCAGGAATGAGTACGCACAGGTAAGGAGGGAGGCCCAGCGACAGTATGAAAATGACATAGCATCGAGAATCAAGACTGACCCGAAACTGTTGTATAGCCACATCAGGAGGAAGACAACAGTCAAAGACCAGGTGATCAGATTAAGGACAGAAGGTGGAGAACTCACAAGAAATGATCAGGAGGTATGTGAGGAGCTGAACAGGAGATTTAAGGAAGTTTTTACAGTAGAGACAGGAAGGGCTGTGGGAAGACAGCACAGAAGGGAACATCAAGAGGGAATATACCAACAAGTGTTGGATGACATACGAACAACTGAGGAGGAGGTGAAGAAGCTCTTAAGTGACCTTGACACCTCAAAGGCGATGGGACCGGACAACATCTCCCCATGGGTCCTTAGAGAAGGAGCAGAGATGCTGTGCGTGCCTCTAACCACAATCTTCAACACATCCCTTGAAACTGGGCAACTACCTGAGAAATGGAAGACAGCTAATGTAGTCCCCATATTTAAGAAAGGAAACAGAAACGAGGCACTAAACTACAGACCTGTGTCTCTGACATGTATTGTGTGCAAAGTCATGGAGAAGATTATCAGGAGGAGAGTGGTCGAACACCTGGAAAGGAACAAGATTATAAATGAAAACCAGCATGGGTTCATGGAAGGCAAATCTTGTATCACAAACCTCCTGGAGTTTTATGACAAGGTAACAGAAGTAAGACACGAGAGAGAGGGGTGGGTAGATTGCGTTTTCCTAGACTGCAGGAAGGCCTTTGACACAGTTCCCCACAAGAGATTAGTGCAGAAGCTGGAGGATCAGGCGCACGTAAAAGGAAGGGCACTGCAATGGATAAGGGAATACCTGACAGGGAGGCAGCAACGAGTCATGGTACGTGAAGAGGTATCACAGTGGGCGCCTGTTACGAGCGGGGTCCCACAGGGGTCAGTTCTAGGACCAGTGCTATTTTTGATATATGTGAACGACATGATGGAAGGAATAGACTCTGAAGTGTCCCTGTTCGCAGATGACGTGAAGTTGATGAGAAGAATTAAATCGGACGAGGATGAGGCAGGACTGCAAAGAGACCTGGACAGGCTGGACATGTGGTCCAGTAACTGGCTTCTCGAATTCAATCCAGCCAAATGCAAAGTCATGAAGATTGGGGAGGGGCAAAGAAGACCGCAGACAGAGTATAGGCTAGGTGGACAAAGACTACAGACCTCACTCAGGGAGAAAGACCTTGGGGTGACCATAACACCGAGCACATCACCGGAGGCACACATCAACCAAATAACCGCTGCAGCATACGGGCGCCTGGCAAACCTGAGAATAGCGTTCCGATACCTTAATAAGGAATCGTTCAAGACACTGTACACTGTGTATGTTAGGCCCATACTGGAGTATGCAGCACCAGTCTGGAACCCACACCTGGTCAAGCACGTCAAGAAGTTAGAGAAAGTACAAAGGTTTGCAACAAGGCTAGTCCCAGAGCTCAAGGGAATGTCGTACGAGGAAAGGTTAAGGGAAATCGGACTGACGACACTGGAGGACAGAAGGGTCAGGGGAGACATGATAACGACATACAAGATACTGCGGGGAATAGACAAGGTGGACAGAGATAGGATGTTCCAGAGAGGGGACACAGGGACAAGGGGTCACAACTGGAAGCTGAAGACTCAGACGAGTCACAGGGACGTTAGGAAGTATTTCTTCAGTCATAGAGTTGTCAGCAAGTGGAATAGCCTAGCAAGTGAAGTAGTGGAGGCAGGAACCATACATAGTTTTAAGAAGAGGTATGACAAAGCTCAGGAAGCAGAGAGAGAGAGGATCCAGTAGCGATCAGTGAAGAGGCGGGGCCAGGAGCTGAGTCTCGACCCCTGCAACCACAATTAGGTGAGTACAATTAGGTGAGTACACACACACACACACACACACACACACACACACACACACACACACACACACACACACACACACACACACACACACACACACACACACACACACACACACACACACACACACACACACACACACACACACACACACACACACACACACACACACACACACACACACACACACACACACACACACACACACACACACACACACACACACACACACACACACACACACACACACACACACACACACACTCACCCCACACACACACACACACACACACACACACACACACACACACACACACACACGCACACACACACACACACACACACACACAAGGACCCACACACACACAGTACACCTCACACACACACACACACACTCACACACACACACACACACACACACACACACACACATTGCCAGACTCACACATACACTCCCCCCCTCCCCACCGACATCTCACTCCTTCACCTGATCCCTCCCCTCCCTCTTTCACCCTCCCCCTCCCCACCTCTCCCTCCTCCCCCTCTCACCCTCCCACTCACCCACTTGCTTCACTCTCCTTCCCACTTACTCTCCCACATAGCCACAGTTCCTCCTCTACCTCCCCCCCCCCACTCTGACATACACAATACTAACCTAACATACAGAATTACATAGGTTTCCCACTCTGAGGCAATCAGGATAAAACAAAAATGGGTTGCCAGAGAGCAACAAGAAAAACCAAGGGACAGGAGGAGGAAACTGCAAAGGAAGATTGGGCAGCAGAGCTCACAAAAAGGGAACATGAATGGGAAAAGAAACTAGAAGAACTTAGCATGAGAATGGAAGAGAGGATAGACATGGAAAGCAGGAAGTGGGAGGTGCAAGTCAAAGCAGCAGAGGCCAGGATACAGAGTTTAGAAGAGGAACTGAAAAATCTGAAACAGCCTAAAGAACTAAAGAACATTTTGGGATTGACAACAGAGACTGCTACCTCAGTCACAAATAAGGGGACTGTAGGGAAAGAAGGAGCAAAACTGCATGTAGAAGCTCTATCAGTGGAGACTGTAGTAAATGAAAGAGCTAAGCTATATGTGGAGGCCCTAACAGACCACAGCAGAGCCCAGGGAAAGCCGAGAAGGGAAAATGACAGGCCACTGAGCCCAAGTACATTAGCTAGTGAAACTGAAGAAAGGAAAGCTGCAATGGAGGAAATCAAATTGAATGAGGGGATACACAGGGATATGCAGTGGGAGAATGAAAGGGTGAGGTCAGTCTTTGTGTATGGGCTCCAGGAAGTTGAAGGGGAAACATATGAAGCAAGAAAACAAGGGGAAAAAAAAGCAATTGAAAGCATCATGAAAGCAATAGGAGAAGACGACATGACCCAGCTGGAAAATTTTCGGAGAATAGGGGGGTTTGTAAAAAAAAGAACCCGGCCAGTGAAAGTGACCTTCAAGGCAGAATCGACTCGGAACAGGATCCTGCAGGAGAAAGCACGATTAAGGGACATGCCGGCATACAGGAAGGTGTATCTCGACCGCGACAGAACACAAGAAGAAAGGCAGAAACTGAGAGAGATGGTACAAAGGCGAAAGGAGGAAAGAGAGGGGATGGAGAAGACAGACAGGAGATCCCAGACACAGGAAGAAGATCAAATACAGCCTCCCTCACAACTTCCTATAGAAGCCTCCCAACCAGGTCAACCCCAGTGCAACCAAACACTCTAAACCAAAACACCCATGCCACATCCAATGCCCCCACCCACTGCATTACAAACTCCACCCCCACAGCAACCACCCATAGTTCCTTATCAGGTCTCCCACTTCCCCAACCCCAATACACCTCCCAGACCACAGTCTTAGAAAAGAAGTTGAAGGTGTGGTATACAAATGCAGATGGAATAACAAATAAGTATGAGGAGTGGCACGAAAGAATCAAGGAGACATCCCCAGACATAATAGCACTCACAGAAACAAAACTCACCAGAATAATAACAGATTCAATCTTTCCATCCGGATATCAAATCCTCAGGAAAGACAGAGGGAGGAGAGGGGGAGGAGGAGTTGCACTGCTCATTAAAAACCAGTGGGGTTTTGAGAAAATGGAAGGAATGGATGGCACGGGCGAAAGGGACTACTTAGTAGGAACAATCCAGTCTGAGGGACATAAGGTGATAATTGCAGTAATGTACAACCCACCACAGAACTGCAGGAGGCCAAGAGAAGAATACGATGAGAGCAACAGAGCAATGGTCGACACACTAGCCGAGGTGGCCAGGAGAGCACACATGGGGGGAGCAAAGTTACTAGTTATGGGTGATTTCAATCACAAGGAGATTGACTGGGAAAACCTGGAGCCCCATGGGGGTCCCGAAACATGGAGAGCCAAGATGATGGATGTGGTACTGGAAAACCTCATGCATCAACATGTTAGAGACACTACCAGAGAGAGAGGAGAGGATGAACCAGCAAGACTGGACCTTGTATTCACCTTGAGTAGTTCGGACATCGAGGATATCATGTATGAAAGGCCCCTGGGAGCTAGTGATCATGTGGTTCTGTGCTTCGACTACATAGTTGAGCTCCAAGTGGAGAGAGTAGCAGGAATAGGGTGGGAAAAACCAAACTACAAAAGGGGGAACTACTCAGGCATGAGGAACTTCCTTCAAGACATTCAGTGGGAGAGGGAACTGACAGGAAAACCAGTACAAGAAATGATGGACTATGTGGCAACAAAATGCAAGGAGGCAGAGGAGAGGTTTGTTCCCAAGGGAAACAGAAATAATGGGAAGAACAGAACGAGTCCTTGGTTCACCCAAAGGTGTAGGGAGGCAAAAACTAGGTGTACTAGAGAATGGAAAAGGTACAGAAGACAGAGAACTCAGGAAAATAAAGAGATTAGCCGAAGAGCCAGAAACGAATATGCACAGATAAGAAGGGAGGCTCAGCGACAATATGAAAATGACATAGCATCGAAAGTCAAGACTGACCCGAAGCTGTTGTACAGCCACATCAGGAGGAAAACAACAGTCAAGGACCAGGTAATCAGACTGAGGAAGGGTGATGGGGAATTCACAAGAAACGACCGAGAGGTATGTCAGGAGCTCAACACGAGATTTAAAGAAGTATTTACAGTGGAAACCAGTAGGACTCCAGGAAATCAGAACAGGGGGGTACACCAGCAAGTGCTGGATGAGGTACATATAACCAAGGAGGAGGTGAAGAAGCTGCTATGCGAACTTGACACCTCAAAGGCGGTGGGACCAGACAACATCTCTCCGTGGGTCCTTAAAGAGGGAGCAGAGATATTGTGTGTGCCATTAACAAAGATCTTCAACACATCATTTGAAACTGGGCAACTCCCTGAGGTATGGAAGATGGCAAATGTAGTCCCAATTTTTAAAAAGGGAGACAGACATGAGGCACTAAACTACAGACCTGTATCACTAACGTGTATAGTATGCAAGGTCATGGAGAAGATCATCAGGAGGAGAGTGGTGGAGCACCTGGAAAGAAACAAGTGTATAATTGACAACCAGCATGGTTTCAGGGAAGGAAAATCCTGTGTCACAAACCTACTAGAGTTTTATGACAAGGTGACAGAAGTAAGACAAGAGAGAGAGGGGTGGATCGACTGCATTTTTTTGGACTGCAAGAAGGCCTTCGACACAGTTCCTCACAAGAGGTTACTGCAAAAGCTAGAGGATCAGGCACACATAACAGGAAAGGCACTGCAATGGATCAGAGAATACCTGACAGGGAGGCAACAACGAGTCATGGTACGTGACGAGGTGTCAGAGTGGGCGCCTGTGACAAGCGGGGTTCCACAGGGGTCAGTCCTAGGACCTGTGCTGTTCTTGGTATATGTGAACGACATAACGGAAGGGATAGACTCAGAAGTGTCCTTGTTTGCAGATGATGTGAAGTTAATGAGAAGAATCAAATCGGATGAGGATCAGGCAGGACTACAAAGAGACCTGGACAGGCTACAAGCCTGGTCCAGCAACTGGCTCCTTGAGTTTAACCCTGCCAAATGCAAAGTCATGAAGATTGGGGAAGGGCAAAGAAGACCGCAGACACAATATAGTTTAGATGGCCAAAGACTGCAAACCTCACTCAAGGAAAAAGATCTGGGGGTGAGTATAACACCGAGCATATCTCCTGAGGCGCACATCAATCAGATAACTGCTGCAGCATACGGGCGCCTGGCAAACCTACGGATAGCGTTCCGATACCTCAGTAAGGATTCGTTCAAGACTCTGTATACCATTTACGTCAGGCCCATACTGGAGTATGCAGCACCAGTTTGGAATCCACACCTAGTCAAGCACGTCAAGAAATTAGAGAAAGTGCAAAGGTTTGCAACAAGACTAGTCCCAGAGCTACGGGGATTGTCCTACGAAGAAAGGTTGAGGGAAATCGGCCTGACGACACTGGAGGCCAGGAGGGTCAGGGGAGACATGATAACGACATATAAAATACTGCGCGGAATAGACAAGGTGGACAAAGACGGGATGTTCCAGAGATGGGACACAGACACAAGAGGTCACAATTGGAAGTTGAAGACTCAGATGAATCAAAGGGATGTTAGGAAGTATTTCTTCAGTCATAGAGTAGTCAAGCCGTGGAATAGCCTAGAAAGTGAAGTAGTGGAGGCGGGAACCATACATAGTTTTAAGGCGAGGTATGATAAAGCTCATGGAGCAGGGAGAGAGAGGACCTAGTAGCAATCAGTGAAGAGGCGGGGCCAGGAGCTATGACTCGACCCCTGCAACCACAAATAGGTGAGTACAAGTCCCTGAGCTAAGAGGTATGTCCTACGAGGAGAGGTCAGGGAAATCAACCTGACGACACTTGAAGACAGGAGAGTTAGGGGGGATATGATAACGACATATAAAATACTGAGAGGTATAAACAAGGTGGACAGAGACAGGATGTTCCAGAGATGGGACACAGCAGCAAGGGGTCTCAGTTGGAAGCTGAAGACTCAGATGAACTACAGGGATGGTAGAAAGTATTTCGTCAGTCACAGAGTTGTCAGGAAATGGAATAGCCTGGGTAGTGATGTAGTGGAGGCAGGAACCAAACATAGCTTTAAGAAGAGGTATGATAAAGCTCAGGGAGCGGGAAGAGTGACCGGGTAGAAGCCAGTTGAAGAAGCGGGGCCAGGAGCTGTGACTCGACCCCCACAACCACAACTAGGTGAGTACACCCATACACACACACCCATACACACACATCCATACACACACACATGATGGAAGGGTTAGACTCAGAAGTGTCCCTGTTTGCAGATGATCTGAAGTTAACGAGGAGAATTAAATCAGATGGGGATCAGGCAGGACTCAAAAGAGACCTGGACAGGCTGGACACCTGGTCCAGCAACTGGCTTCTCGAATTTAACCCCACACAGCAGTGAAATGACACAGCAGTGAAAGCTAAATCTGACCTGAAGCTGTTGTACAGCCACATCAGAAGAAAAAGAACAGTCAAGGACCAGGTAATCAGGCTAAGGAAGGAAAGAGGAGAGATCACAAGAAGCGACTGTGAAGTGTGTGAGGAACTCCACATGAGATTCAAAGAAGTGTTCAGAGAGGAGACAGAAGGGACTCTAGAAAGATGGATAGGTGGGGTACACCACCTGGTGTTAGACACAATACATGCAACCGAGGAAGAAGTGAAGAGGCTGCCGAGTGAGCTGGATACTTCAAAGGTGATGGGGCCAGGTAACATCTCTCCATGGGTCCTGAGAGAGGGAGCAGAGGCGCTATGTGTACCCCTAACAACAATATTTAACACATCTATCGAAGCAGGGTGACTACCTGAGGTATGGAAGACAGCAAATATAGTCCCAATTTTTAAAAGAGGAGACAGACATGAAGCATTAAACTACAGACCAGTGTCACTGACATGTATGGTATGCAAGTCATGGAGAAAATTATCAGAAGAATGGTGGAACACCTAAAAATCAATGACAGCCAACACGGTTTTAGGGACGGGAAATCCTGTGTCACTAACTTACTGGATTTCTACGACATGGTGACAGCAGTAAGACAAGAGAGAGAGGGGTGGGTAGATTGCATTTTCTTGGAATGTAAGAAGGCGTTTGACACAGTTCCAAACAAGAGATTAATGCAAAAACTGGAGAACCAAGCAAAGATAGCAGGGAAGACACTACAATGGATCAGGGAATACCTGTCAGGAAGACAACAGCAAGTCATGGTACGTGGTGAGGTGTCAGAGTGGGAACCTGTGGCGAGTGGAGTTCCACAGGGGTCTGTCCTGGGATCGGTGCTGTTTCTAGTATTTGTGAATGACATGATGGAAGGAATAGACTCCGAAGTGTTCCTGTTTGCAGATGATGTGAAGTTGATGAAGAATTCAGTCAGACGAGGACTAGGCAAAACTACAGAGGGATCTGGACAGGCTGCAGGCCTGGTTCAGCAACTGGCTCCTGGAGTTCAGCCCCACCAAGTGCAAAGTCATGAAGATTGGGAAAGGGCAAAGAAGACTGCAGACGGAGTACACTCTAGGGGGTCAGAGACTTCAAACCTCACTCAAGAAAAAATATCTTGGGGTGAGTATAACACCAGGCACTTCTGAGGCGCACATCAGCCAAATAACTACTGCAGCATATGGGCACCTAGCCAACCTAAGAACAGCATTCCGATATCTTAATAAGGAATCATTCAGGATCCTGTACACTGTGTACATTAGGTCCATATTGGAGTATGCAGTATCAGTTTGGAGCCCACACCTAGCGAAGTACGGAAGGCAACTAGAGAAAATGCAAAGGTTTACAACAAGACTAGTCCCGGAGGTAAGGGGTATGTCCTACGAGGAGAGGTTAAGGGAAATCGACCTGGCGACACTGGAGGACAGGAAAGAAAGAAGACGTGATAACGACGTATAAAATACTGAGAGGAATTGACGAGGTGGACAGAGACAGAATGTTCCAGAGAAGCGACACAGCAACAAAGAGTCACAGTTGGAAGTTGAAGTCTCAGATGAATCACAGGGATGTTAGGAAGTATTTCTTTAGTCACAGAGTTGTCAGGAAGTGGAATAGTTTGGGAAGCGATGTAGTGGAAGCAGGATTCATTCATAGCTTTAAGGAGTATGATCAATCTCCTGGAGCAGGAAGGGTGACCCAGCGGCCAGTGAAGAGGCAGAGTCAGGATTAGGTTAATTAAATTGTACTTATTATAATAAGGTTAGGCAAGTTTTCTATTTTTTTTTTTTGTTACAAAATTATTAATTTTTACATTAACATAAGTGAAAGAAATATGTTTTTAAACGCATAAGAGAAATTTTTAGAAAGGACTTAATTTTAAATGAATTCTTGCTAACTGACTAGTTTTACCTATTTAGCACGACATTATATATATATATATATATATATATATATATATATATATATATATATATATATATATATATATATATATATATATATATATATAATAATATTGTAGCCACGAACGAGTGGTATTTAATCAATAACAATGGGACTAGTCGAGGACTCGAACCCATGTTTTGTCCCGCCTCATGGTGAGCGAAAATCACATGACACTCTAACCCACAGGTCCACCAAATTCTACAGGAATGAAGCACCCAGCTAAGCTAGGTGTTTTACCGTGATCCAAGGACATGTGGTGGTGTTGTCGCCTCTGAGCTAATTTCATTCTACTCCCTGTTTGGTGTACTAGCCTCCACGAGCAATATATATATTATTGTATCGATTGCGTGGTATTTAATCAATAATAACACTGCGGGGAGTAGAACGAAACTATTATTATTTTTATTAACACACTGGCCGATTCCCACCAAGGCAGGGTGGCCCGAAAAAGAAAAACTTTCACCATCATTCACTCCATCACTGTCTTGCCAGAAGGGTGCTTTACACTACAGTTTTTAAACTGCAACATTAACACCCCTCCTTCAGAGTGCAGGCACTGTACTTCCCATCTCCAGGACTCAAGTCCGGCCTGCCGGTTTCCCTGAATCCCTTCATAAATGTTACTTTGCTCACACTCCAACAGCACGTCAAGTATTAAAAACCATTTGTCTCCATTCACTCCTATCAAACACGCTCACGCATGCCTGCTGGAAGTCCAAGCCCCTCGCACACAAAACCTCCTTTACCCCCTCCCTCCAACCTTTCCTAGGCCGACCCCTACCCCGCCTTCCTTCCACTACAGACTGATACACTCTTGAAGTCATTCTGTTTCGCTCCATTCTCTCTACATGTCCGAACCACCTCAACAACCCTTCCTCAGCCCTCTGGACAACAGTTTTGGTAATCCCGCACCTCCTCCTAACTTCCAAACTACGAATTCTCTGCATTATATTCACACCACACATTGCCCTCAGACATGACATCTCCACTGCCTCCAGCCTTCTCCTCGCTGCAACATTCATCACCCATGCTTCACACCCATATAAGAGCGTTGGTAAAACTATACTCTCATACATTCCCCTCTTTGCCTCCAAGGACAAAGTTCTTTGTCTCCACAGACTCCTAAGTGCACCGCTCACCCTTTTCCCCTCATCAATTCTATGATTCACCTCATCTTTCATAGACCCATCCGCTGACACGTCCACTCCCAAATATCTGAATACATTCACCTCCTCCATACTCTCTCCCTCCAATCTGATATCCAATCTTTCATCACCTAATCTTTTTGTTATCCTCATAACCTTACTCTTTCCTGTATTCACTTTTAATTTTCTTCTTTTGCATACCCTACCAAATTCATCCACCAACCTCTGCAACTTCTCTTCAGAATCTCCCAAGAGCACAGTGTCATCAGCAAAGAGCAACTGTGACAACTCCCACTTTATGTGTGATTCTTTATCTTTTAACTCCACGCCTCTTGCCAAGACCCTCGCATTTACTTCTCTTACAACCCCATCTATAAATATATTAAACAACCACGGTGACATCACACATCCTTGTCTAAGGCCTACTTTTACTGGGAAATAATCTCCCTCTTTCCTACATACTCTAACTTGAGCCTCACTATCCTCGTAAAAACTCTTCACTGCTTTCAGTAACCTACCTCCTACACCATACACCTGCAACATCTGCCACATTGCCCCCCTATCCACCCTGTCATACGCCTTTTCCAAATCCATAAATGCCACAAAAACCTCTTTAGCCTTATCTAAATACTGTTCACTTATATGTTTCACTGTAAACACCTGGTCCACACACCCCCTACCTTTCCTAAAGCCTCCTTGTTCATCTGCTATCCTATTCTCCGTCTTACTCTTAATTCTTTCAATAATAACTCTACCATACACTTTACCAGGTATACTCAACAGACTTATCCCCCTATAATTTTTGCACTCTCTTTTGTCCCCTTTGCCTTTATACAAAGGAACTATGCATGCTCTCTGCCAATCCCTAGGTACCTTACCCTCTTCCATACATTTATTAAATAATTGCACCAACCACTCCAAAACTATATCCCCACCTGCTTTTAACATTTCTATCTTTATCCCATCAATCCCGGCTGCCTTACCCCCTTTCATTTTACCTACTGCCTCACGAACTTCCCCCACACTCACAACTGGCTCTTCCTCACTCCTACAAGATGTTATTCCTCCTTGCCCTATACACGAAATCACAGCTTCCCTATCTTCATCAACATTTAACAATTCCTCAAAATATTCCCTCCATCTTCCCAATACCTCTAACTCTCCATTTAATAACTCTCCTCTCCTATTTTTAACTGACAAATCCATTTGTTCTCTAGGCTTCCTTAACTTGTTAATCTCACTCCAAAACTTTTTCTTATTTTCAACAAAATTTGTTGATAACATCTCACCCACTCTCTCATTTGCTCTCTTTTTACATTGCTTCACCACTCTCTTAACCTCTCTCTTTTTCTCCATATACTCTTCCCTCCTTGCATCACTTCTACTTTGTAAAAACTTCTCATATGCTAACTTTTTCTCCCTTACTACTCTCTTTACATCATCATTCCACCAATCGCTCCTCTTCCCTCCCGCACCCACTTTCCTGTAACCACAAACTTCTGCTGAACACTCTAACACTACATTTTTAAACCTACCCCATACCTCTTCGACCCCATTGCCTATGCTCTCATTAGCCCATCTATCCTCCAATAGCTGTTTATATCTTACCCTAACTGCCTCCTCTTTTAGTTTATAAACCTTCACCTCTCTCTTCCCTGATGCTTCTATTCTCCTTGTATCCCATCTACCTTTTACTCTCAGTGTAGCTACAACTAAAAAGTGATCTGATATATCTGTGGCCCCTCTATAAACATGTACATCCTGAAGTCTACTCAACAGTCTTTTATCTACCAATACATAATCCAACAAACTACTGTCATTTCGCCCTACATCATATCTTGTATACTTATTTATCCTCTTTTTCTTAAAATATGTATTACCTATAACTAAACCCCTTTCTATACAAAGTTCAATCAAAGGGCTCCCATTATCATTTACACCTGGCACCCCAAACTTACCTACCACACCCTCTCTAAAAGTTTCTCCTACTTTAGCATTCAGGTCCCCTACCACAATTACTCTCTCACTTGGTTCAAAGGTTCCTATACATTCACTTAACATCTCCCAAAATCTCTCTCTCTCCTCTACATTCCTCTCTTCTCCAGGTGCATACACGCTTATTATGACCCACTTTTCGCATCCAACCTTTACTTTAATCCACATAATTCTTGAATTTACACATTCATATTCTCTTTTCTCCTTCCATAACTGATCCTTCAACATTACTGCTACCCCTTCCTTTGCTCTAACTCTCTCAGATACTCCAGATTTAATCCCATTTATTTCCCCCCACCGAAACTAAATACGGCACAATACATACGATCACTGCAGGAAGGTGGTCAGTTGGCCAGTATATGGGGATACCTGAGGGTGCATTCTCTGTCAAGATGACGCTCAGACATCCAATTCCATCGTACGTGGTGATGGAAGATTTCAGGACTCAGGTTTTTGTAACATACGCTGGGCAGCGAAGCACTTGCCGTTTGTGCGGGTCGTATGATCACCTGGCTGCGCAATGTGAAAGAAGACGTGGTGATAGGGACCAGCAGCAACGACGAGATGTGGAGGAAAGGAGAGAGGATCAAGATCAACTGTTTTCGACTCTGCCTCAGCAGAGTTTGACATGGAGTGAGGAGGTTGAGAGGGCCGAAGAAAAGGAGATGGCGGGGGCTACGCGGGGGGACGACATCACTTCCCTGGACGTTGTACAAGTGCTTGATGAGGTCATCGCGGAAGCGAATGGTAGCGACGCGGAAACTACGATAGTGTCGACGTTTGAGAACATTTTGGATAATGAGAGTCCTTGTCCGGATGTTGGTACAGACCTGGATCATGGGTCTGCAGTTGAGGAGGGCGTGGTGACGCCAACCCAGACTGAAGTGTGTCGTAAGGATGCACAGTTGGTGAGAACTGTGGAGGTGGAGGTTCATCATGGCACTGAGCTGGATGACTTGATGCAGGTCGAGGGTACGACGCGAAAGCGCGCAGCAGTGCTTTCGGATTCCGACGACGTGCTTACGCCCGCACAAAGACCTGGGAAGAAAACATGGGCGGAAGCCATGCGGAGAGGTTCAAGTGGCGCCCAGGGGCAGGGGTTGGGTAAGGGTGGACAGAAAGGGGGGGGGGGAGGGAAAAGGGTGCAATGAAACGATCAGGTGATAAGTCGGTAGTGTCAAGAGGGAAACCCCCTTTGTCGGTTTTAAGTGCCTGACATTGAACATCAATGGCTTGAGGTCTCAGAGAAAGTGTGAGTGGTTTAAGGAATATTTGGTGCGTCATGACGTTGACGTTGTGTTCTTGCAGGAACACAATTATAGACCGGGTTATGAGTTGAAGGTGGATGGGTATAATGTGTATGTTGAGCATGCAGTCAGATTGAAAGGAGGTGTGGCCATTTTGGTGAAAGAAACTAGCCCGTTGGTTGTCAGGCATAGTGAGGGGGGAGAGGGGAGGGTGATTCGTGTGGATGGGTTATGGGGTCAGGTACAGATGACGTTGGTGTGTGTGTATGGCCCAGCAGAGGGAGATGTGAGGATAAAGAATAAATTCGTAAGGGACGTTCTGGTATATTATTTGCGTGGATTGCCGGGGGTTGCTGTGATAGGAGGTGACTGGAACTGTGTGATAAGGAATAAGGATGTTGAACCGAGAGGGGCAGGGCATTGTTTGAGGATATTGGGAGAATTGTTATCCGGGATAGGATTGACAGATGTTGAGGGAGGTGAGGTGGTGGAGCACACATTTATTAAGCGTGGGTATGCGGCTAGGCTCGATCGATTATACGTTCCCAGGACAGTTGTAATACATAGTGTGAGGGTAATGGACGTAGTATTTTCTGATCACAGGGGTGTTTTGGTGGATATAGGTTGGGAGGGGTTGCCGAGAAGGTGTAAGGGGTTTTGGAAGTTGAATGTAAAGTTGTTGCAGCAAGAAGAGTATCAACAGTCATTTGTTCAATTGTGGGAGGAGTTGGTGGCGGAGGCGCCTGGGAATAGTGAATTGGTTAGTTGGTGGGACTCTGTGGCGAAATCTCGTATTAAGGAATTTTATATTCGTAGTGGGAGGGAATATAACAGGTTGAAGTATGGGTACCAATCTTATCTTGAGGGACAGTTGAGAGCTTGCTACGAGCGTGGGAGTGCTAGTCATCCGGTGGATGATATTGAGGGATTAAAGGAGCGTATCAGGGATTTGCAAAATGAAAGATTTGATGGCGCGCGAGTTTTGGGTGGGCTGGAAGAGGTGTTATGGGGTGACAGGCCTTCGGCATGCGTGTTGAGGAAACAGCGTAAGAGAAGAGTGGCGACGGAGATGATGGGATTAACTGTTCATGTGGGGATGGGAGGGTATAGAGAGGGGCAGGTATTAGTAACGACAGAGGGTATGAGTGGTTATCTAGATGCATGGTTTAGGTCATATGCACAAAACGGAGGTATTCGAGATGAGGCTTTAAAGGAAATGGGAGGTTTCGTGCAATGTGAGATTGATGGTATGGATAGGGTAACATTAGAAGGTCCGATCACGGAAAGTGAGATTTCGCAAGCTTTGTCTGGTGCAAGTTTAGGTAAGGCGCCAGGTGTAGATGGGTTGCCTAATGATTTTTACGTTAGGAATTGGGAAGTATTGAGAGGATTTTTAGTTAGGTTATTCAATGTAATGAAGGATGATGGGGAAATGGGGGAGCAGCAAAGGACTGCTGTCGTGGTATTAGTTCCGAAAGGTGGACAGACTACAGTAGAGGATTACCGAGCAATATCGCTTATGTGTGGCGATTATAAGTTATTTGCACGAATATTAGGGAATAGAATAAAAAAGGTGATAGGTAACGTAATTGACAGAGGACAATATGGGGTACCGGGTAGGACAATGTATGAAGGGCATGGAGTTCTTAGAAGTTTTATAGAAAAGAGGGGGGAGTTGGGGGGTGGGGGTGTGTTGGCATTGGATTGGCGAGCTGCTTACGATAGTGTGGAGAGGGATGCGTTATGGAGGTTCATGCGTTGGCAGGGATTCGGGAAGGAAATTATATCTTGGGCGAAAACATTGTATCAGGGAGCATCTATGAGAGTACAGGTTAATGGAAGGCTAGGTGTTAACATTCAGATGGGAAGGGGTTTGCGACAGGGTTGCCCTCTATCGCAAATATTGTTTGCGTGCCTCCAGGATCCCTTTTATAGGGCAGTTAGGTGGAGTATCGCAAGTGGAGGGGTTAGTAATGAACGAGAGGGTTGGCCGGGTATTGTGGGTTATGTGGATGATACAACTGTATTGGTGAGGGATGAGAAGGATTTACACAAGGTTGGAAAGGTGGTAGATGTGTTTGGAGAGGCTACTGGGATGGAAATTAATGTGGCAAAGTCTAAGTATATGGACCTAGGCAATAACGTAAATAGAGATGGGACTGTAGGGCGCGGGTGGAGTGTGGTGGATCAGCTATTGATTTGTGGGATAGTGTACGCTAAGAATGATAGGGTCGCACAAGAGGTAAATTCGATGCGCACCGTGGATGGGGTATTGAAAAGATTGGGTGGTTTGAGGACGGCGCAGCTAACGTTGCATCAGAGGGTCATTGTGACGAACGTGCTGTTGTATAGTAAGATATGGCACGTGGTGGCAGTATACCCGCTGAGGCGGCGAGAGGTGCAACGGTTGCAACATGGGATTTTCCGATTTATATGGGGATCGGGTTGTGACTGGCTAAGTAGAGGGGTGGTGACGCTTCCCGTTAGCCACGGGGGGCTGGGGCTTATACATTTAGAAAAGCGTATGATGAGTGTGTATCTAAAACGCGGGTATTTGGGGGAGGTGGGGGCGAGGAAAGGGGGGCTAGAAAAACTGCGTATGGATATGCAACGATGGTGGGGGGGTAAGGATTTAATGATTGGTGAGGCCATGTTGAGGGTTTTAATGACGGTGAGGGATCCGAAGCGCCTTAAATTGAGGATTCTTGAGAGGGTGGGGGGTGGGTCTGTGGTGGCGGCAGTTGAGGGGGCATACCCCATGTATGCGTGGGGGAATATCTGGAAATGTTTACGGCAATTGCGTATTAAACCAGGTGTAAGGGAGGTAATGTTTAGGTTTCTACATGGAATCTTGCCGTCTGGTGTTGTGTTATTTAATAGGAGACTAAGGGAGGGTGGGGAGTGCAAAGCGTGTGGATGTTCCGAGACTATTTTTCATGCGGTGTATTTTTGTAATTATTTAGAAGCTGTGAGGGTATGGTTAGGTAGGGTAGTTAGGTTAGTGGGTGGGGAAGGGTTACAGGTGTTAAGGGTGTTAAGTTTAGATATAGGTGGGATGAGTCAGATGGTGGTGAATGCGGTTGCGTATGTGGTCACTGATTTTATTTATACGTCTTGGGCTATGAGGGAGGTGGGTGTGGATGAAAGAATAAAGGTGTTAGCGGCCACCATTTATAGAACTAAGTGTCGCAATAGGGATCTTTATGGGGGAAGGTGGGAGACAGTGTTTACTGAGGGATACCGGAGTTTTAAGTTAAAGGATTTACGGGATTTAAGTGTAAATGGGTAGCGACGGGCTAGTTTCTTGAGCGGAGATGTGTGGATGGCTTTTAAAGTGTGTGACTGGATTTGCACTGATACATTTATGCTTTTCCTGAGTAGTGAGTGTGGTGTGGGTGGTGTTTTTACACATGTGTTCCCTTTATGTTGTGAAGATTTTGGATAGTATATGTACGTAATGTATTGGAGCACTACATCATTGTGTGTATACAAGGTGAATGAAAGGGTAGAATCTTAAAGTTTTTGTGTGTGTGAGAATGACTGTTCGTTATTGTGAGAGTGCCTTCAAAGATGTTATAGAAAGCACATACTAAATGGTGTTACTAAGGTATGCCATATGACTGTATCGAATATGCTGTGATACAAAGTCCGGGGTTTCCCTTCTTGTTGGATGCATTCTGTAAGACACAATTTCTGTATATCAGAAGGTTCGAAGTTTACATAGCTGTAATGAGTAACGTGGTACAGTTTTATATTATGCGAGATTGTATTTTGGTACATAAGGCCTAACATATAATGTTTCAGCGGCCTGGTTAAGATTATATAGTACATGTCGTGTGACACTGTATGTGTAGGGTAGTGTTAAATATTTTAAGTACACGCTGTTGTTTTCCCTTTGCTATTTTAATGTTTAAAGTCACATATAAGAGTATATGTAAGGTAATATAAAAATGTATATTGATTTTGTGTAAATACGCAATTTCAGATGACTTTGTTGGATCAGGTGTGCATATGAGTTCAAGTAGCGGTGTATATTATGTATTAATACTGGTATAGGGTATATAGTGTATGAAGAAGTCTTGGGTGGATTGCACCCGTGTTGAGATATAGAGTATATTATCCTTGTATGCTAGGCAAAGTTTTCATAATTGTTACTTAGAGTAAGTAGTATCCTGCGCTCTTATAGTATGTTATTGTTTTGTTGGTATTTGATGGGGGAGGGGGGGGTACCTTTTACTTCCAGAGCACATATGTACGACTTTATAAATGTACCTTTGGTGGGGGGTGGATGTATAGGTTTTAATGGTATGTGGTGAGGTTTTTACCTTTAAGAATTGTTTTGTATATAAAACTTGGCATAAGATGTTTAAGTGTGCTGAAGTAGATTCTCTGGATATGTTGTTGGTACACCTGTGCGAAGTTTCTTTTTCTTTTTTGATGGTGTATACGTATGTTGTACTTTAATTTTGTTGTTATATGTTGATTGGTTTCGTAACATGTTTGCTTACACGTATAATGTATACTGTATTTTAAATACAAAAAAAAAAAAAAAAAAAAAAACAACAAAAAAACAAAAAAAAAAAAAAAAAAAAAAAAAAATGTATAGAGGATGAGGGACAGTTTGTGTCAGCACAAAGTTAAATGTTTATGTGTATTTTGACAATGTAATTTATAATTCTGGGTAAGAACTGATACTATGTTCTTTTATTTATTTAATGTATTGTATTGTTTTAAATAAAATATAAAAAAAAAAAAATATATATATATATATATATATATATATATATATATATATATATATATATATATATGTCGTGCCGAATAGGCAGAACTTGCGATCTTGGCTTAAATAGCAACGTTCATCTTGCCATATAGAACAAGCGAAAATTTGTGTATGCAATAATTTCGCCAAAATCATTCTGAACCTAACGAAAAAAATATATTTCACTGTGTTTGTTTAGTATTAAAGTATTGTAAACAAATCTAAAATATATTTAGTTGGGTTAGGCTAAAATAAATTGTTCTTGTTATAATAAGGTTAGGTAACTTTTCTAAGATTCTTTAGGAGCAAAATTAAATTTTTTTACATTAACATTCATGAAAAAAATATATCTTTAAACGTATTAGAGAAAATTTTAGAAAGGACTTAATTTTAAACGAGTTCTTGCTAATTGACCAGTTTTACATATTCGGCACGACACACACACACACACACACACACACACACACACACACACACACACACACACACACACACACACACACACACACATATATATATATATATATATATATATATATATATATATATATATGCAATAAGATCACAGTAAACAGGTGATTTCAAAATATGGAAAACAACCACTCTGAAGAATAGAGAAATTCCAAGCGCTTTCGTGACTACTCACATTATCAAGGAACTATGAAAGTAAAGCATCCAAGGAAGCTATATAAGGGGTCTGGCCAGCACCTCACTATCAGATCCCACAACAGTTAAACACGTGACGCGCGCCGACCCAACTTGGATTTTAAAGAATTAAGTCGAATTTTTAACTTGTGGGACTTGATCAGTGCAGAAGAAAACTGTGAAACAAAAGATATATGATTAGGAAAGCTTATCGAGAACATTCTGAAGAGTCGTGTGGTATCCATCCAGAATGTTCTCGATAAGCTTTCCTAATCATATATCTTTTGTTTCACAGTTTTCTTCTGCACTGATCAAGTCCCACAAGTTAAAAATTCGACTTAATTTTTTACCTTTTCACACCTAGGTGTTACTTCCGGTTTTGACCATGACCTCGCCCTCGAGACTACCTCACCCTTGACCCCCCAACCAATACCCCCACCCCCCACGACCCCCCCCCCCGCGACCCCACCATCGCGACCCCGCCGCCCGCGCGCGCGCGCGCGCGCCCGCCCGCGCGCCCGCCCGCGCGCCCGCCCGCCCGCCCGCCCGCCCCGCCCGCGCCCCGCCCGCGCGCCGCGACCCCCGCCCGCGCCTTCTGCTGCGCCTTCTGCAGCGTCGTCCAGATCGACCCCGCGCCTCGAATTTTTTTCCGATTTTTTTCGAATTTTTTTTGAATTTCATTTTCTTGTGCTCTCCATCTCCTCGGATCAAGTTTTTTTTGAGTTTTCCCAAAATTTCTCGATATTACAAGTTTTTGGATTCCCCCCTATGGGGTTTTTCGAAATTCTCCATCTCCTCAGATCAAATTTTTTGGGTACCCCTCCTTTCACCCCCATCCCCAAACAATTTCTCGAAATCAAATTCTCCATCTCCTTGGATCAAGTTTTTTTTGGGTACCCCTCCTTTCACCCCAAATTTTCTCGACAATACCATGACTCCATCTCCTCGGATCAAGTTTTTTGGATCCCCCCTATGGGGTTTTCGAAATTCTCCATCTCCTTGGATCAAATTTTTGGATTACCCCTCCCACTTTCACCCCAAATTTTCTCCCCCCTATGGGGTTTTCGAAATTCTCCATCTCCTTGGATCAATACCATGACTCCATCTCCTCAGATCAAATTTTTAAGGTTCCCCCTACCACTTTCACCCCCCCCCCAATCCCAAAAATTTCTCGATAATACAAGTTTTTGGATTCCCCCCCTATGGGGGTTTTGAATTTTCTTATGATCACCTTGGATCAAATTTTTGGATTACCCCTCCCACTTTCACCCCCCCAACCTCAAATTTTTCTCGATAATACCAAGTTTTTGGATTCCCTCCTATGGGGTTTTCGAAATTCCTCGGATCAAAGTTTTTGGAATCCCCCCTCTGGGGGTAAGCATTCAAAATAGACTCCTCCTATGGGGGCATGCTTACTACAGGTCTAAACATCTTCCCCTTATTATTTTAAAATGAACTAAAAGTTTCCGCTCATTAAGTCAAATGAACTAAAAGTTTTACTCGGCGGTCAGTAAGTTAAATGAACTAAAAAAAGCGTTTACTCGGCGGTCAGTGACGTCACGCGCACACAGGTTGAATCAGGTCGCCTTTTAGTTCATTATGTCAGTGACGTCACGTGATGACCGCGCACACAGGTTGAATCTTGTCTACCCTTTTACCCACCCTCCCAAACCCTCACACTCCAACCAACACCTCACAATTTTCACTCATAACCCCCAATTTTTCTCGTTTTAACCCTTTTAGTTCATTAAAGTTAATAAGGGGACACATGCATCAGAAAGTCACCACATCGCTTACATCCACTTTCGTTAAATTCACTACTCACAATTTTACATATTACGAAGTTAAATACGCACTTTTACTTTGAACATCTTCAAAACACTCTCATAAATCATTTGAATACTCACAAAAAATACCTTTATACATTTCCAAACAACACTGAAATACTCCAAAAAACATCATTCGAACACCCCCAAATCACCTCTGAATACTCCCAGAACACCTTCATAAGTACTCTTGCACATCATTTGAACACCTTCATAAGTACTCTCATAATCATTTGTACACCTTCAAAAAACACCTTTGAATACTCACATAAACACCCTTGAACACCTCAAAACACCTTTCAACACCTTCAAAACACCTTTGAACACCTTCAAAACACCTTTGAACACATTCACCTTCAAAAACACCTTTGAATACTCAAACACTCTCATAATCATTTGAACACACTTTTTGAACACCTTCAAACCTTCAAAACACCCTTGAACACCCATGATCACCTTCAAAAAACAACCTTTGAACACCTCAAAACACCTTTGAACACCTTTGAACATTTCCAAACACCCTGAACACCTTCCAAAAACACTATTGGAGTACTCCCAAAACACCACTGATTACTACTAAAACACCCTTGAACACCTTCAAACACCCTTGAACACCTTCAAAAACAACATTTGAACACACTTCAAAAACACCTTTGAACATTTCCAATTGAACATTTCCAAAACACTATTTGAGTACTCCCAAATAAGATTTGACATCTCTAATTTATCTGCACTTACACATTTCATTAAATTACAACTCATCCCTCAGTCTCCAGACTAGGCATTTTCTCGTTTTTACCCTTTTAGTTCATTAAAGTTATTAAGGGGACACAATACATCAGAAAAAAGTCACAAAAACTAACTCAAACACTTTACTTTGAACACCCCCAAAACACTCTCATAATCATTTGAATACTCACATAAACACCCTTGAACACCTTCAAAACACCTTTGAATATCGTTTTAAACTAATTTCATCACAACCCACTTATATCATCTTTTTTCGGTAACTCTAATTCGACTACACTACCCTCATCAATTACCAACAAATTTTACTCGTTTTAACTAATATCATCACTGTAACCAAGATTTTCACAAAAAAAAAAACTCTATGACAACAACACCCACATCACCCACATCCCACAACACCCACAACCCACTTCACCCACATCCCACAACACCCACAACCCACAATTTTTTTCTCGTTTTAACCCTTTTAGTTCATTAAAGTTAATAAGGGGACACAGTACATCAGCACCCACAACCCACAGCACCCACACCCACAATTTTTTTTCTCGTTTTAACCCTTTTAGTTCATTAAAGTTAATAAGGGGACACAGTACATCAGAAAGTCACAACAACAACAACCCACTTCACCCACACCCCACAACACCCACATCACCCTCCCACAATTGTTTTTCTCGTTTTAACCCTTTTAGTTCATTAAAGTTAATAAGGGGACACACTACATCAGAAAAAGTCCCAACAACAACCCACTTATAACATTTTTTTTCGGTATCTCTAGTTCGACAACAACACCCACAACACCCACATCCCACAACACCCATGAACATTTCCAAAACACTATTTGAGTACTCCCAATTACACCACTGATTACTACTAAAACACCGCTGAATTCAATCAAAACACCCTTCAACACCTTCAAACACCCTTGAACACCTTCAAAACACTCTTGAACACTTTCAAAAACACCTTTGAACATTTCCAATCAACACTGAAACACTTCCAAAAAACACAATTTGAGTACTCCCAATTACACCACTGATTACTACTAAAACACCGCTGAATTCAATCAAAACACCCTTCAACACCTTCAAACACCCTTGAACACACTCAAAACACCCTTCAACACCTTCAAAACACCTTTGAACACCTTCAAAACACCTTTGAACACATTCAAAACACTCTCATAATCATTTGAACACACTCAAAACACCTTTGAATAACCTCAAAACACCTTTGAACACCTTCAAAACACCCTTGAACACCCTTGATCACCTTCAAAAAAACAACATTTGAACACACTCAAAACACCTTTGAACACCTTTGAACATTTCCAAACAACACTGAAACACTTCCAAAAACACCATTTGAGTACTCCCAAATACACCACTGAATACTAAAACACCACTGAATACACTCAAAACACCACCAAAATCACCATAAACTAAGATCAACACCCACATCCCACAACACCCACAACCCACAACACCCACAATTTTTTCTCGTTTTATCTAATTTCATCAGAAAGTCACAACACCCACACCTCCCATTTTTTTCTCGTTTTAACCCTTTTAGTTCATTAAAGTTAATAAGGGGCCACACTACATCAGAAAAAGTCACAAAAACAACCCACTTATAACGTCTTTTCGGTATCTCTAGTTCGACAACAACACCCACATCCCACATCACCCACATCCCACATCCCACACACACACACACAGACACACACACACACACATCCCTAACCTAGCCTAACCTAACCTAACTTATCCTAACCTAACCTAACCTAACCTAACCTAACCTAACCTAACCTAACCTAACCTAACCTAACCTAACCTAACCTTACCTAACTTATCCTAACCTAACCTAACCTAGCCTAACCTAACCTAACTTAACCTAACCTAACCTAACCTAACCGAACCTACCCTAACCTAACCTTACCTAACATAACCTAACCTAGCCTAACCTAACCTAACCTAACTTAACCTAACCCAACCTAACCTAACCTAACCTAGCCTAACCTAACTTAACCTAACCTAACCTAACCTACCCTAACCTAACTTATCCTAACCTAACCTAACCTATCTTAACCTTACCTAACCTAACCTAGCCGAACCTATCCTAACCTAACCTAAAATATATTAGAACACTTCCAAAATACATTAGAGTACTCCAGAATTACTTTGAACGACTCCATTTTTTTGGATATTTCCAAATTAGTTTTGAAAACTTTATCGTAAAATCGAACATTATTTTCTTGTTGGTAAACACACTCAATGGTAGAAATATTTACTCGATTTCCGAATAGAAACACTTTCCTCGCTCTGAGAGACTCATTGTGGGTCACCCCTTCCCCCCCCCCCCCCAACACCACTGGGGTAATGCGGTTCACACCCAAGGTAGATTTAAGATAATCATGAACACCTGCGTCAACTCAGGACAGACAGACGCCATGAAATGCGGGTAACATCCAAGGTAGAAAATCATCTCTTTCCAGACCAACTGTCTATCCTAACCTAACCTAACCTAACCTAACCTAATTCCTAACCTAACCTAACCTCACCTAACCGAACCTAACCTAACTCCATCAATCACCTCTATCCTAACCTAACCTAACCCAACCTAACTTCATCAAACACCTCTATCCTAACATAACCTAACCTATCCTAACCTAACCTAACTCCATCAAACACCTCGAATACTACCTAACTTAACCTAACCTAACCTTACCTAACCTACCGAACCTAACCTAACCTAACCTAACCTATCCTAACCTGTCCTAACCTAACCTAACCTAACCTAACCTAACCTAACCTAACCTAACCTAACTTATCCTAAGCTAACCTAACCTAACTTATCCTAACCTAACCTATCCTAACCTAACCTAAACACTGACTAACTTTGAACCAACTCTGAACACCACTGATCTTCTTCAAAAAATGCTCTGCACATCATTTGAACACCTTCAAAAAAACACCATCAAACACCTCCGAATACTCCCAAAAAAACACTACTGATTACTACCAAATCACCACTGAATACTACCAATCACCGTCAAAATCACCAGAAACTAAGTTTAACATCACCATCTAACATCCTTTTTATAGAAATCCCCTCAAATCACTATAACCAAGAACCCCCTCCCCATTTGGCGCATGAAAAAAAAAAAAAAAAAAAAAAGCATGAACACAAACCTAATACGCAAACACTTAGTACATGATCACCATCAACTGAAAACATATCTTGTACACACACATAATATAAGACAATCACCAACTACAATCACCCATGTTCACTTACCTCAAAATCACTAATATCACAGAAAACAATCATTTTTATAAACATTTCACACACACACACACACAAAAAAAAAAAAAAAAAAAAAAAAAAATCATATTTGACAATATCTAAGCGCACTCACCTCACTACCACCAACACACGATGTCTCACCTCACAGGACCGACGAGCTCACCTCCAGTGACGTCACACTCCCATTGTGTTACTTGGTGGTTGGTAACATCACACCTAACCCCCCTTGTTTCAACCTGTTGTACCCTACATTATCTAAGAACACTATATCCAAGACGATTACCAGATTTTATGATCCCCAACACCAAGATCACAGAAAACACACATTTTTATAATTATTCACACAAAAATCACGATCACCAATTCCATATCATGTTTACCGTCATCTATCAACACTAATCACCAAGATCACCAAAAAATCTAAGATCATGCATCTCAAAACTACTATGATCACTGAAAACACTTATTTTTTAAACATTCGCACAAAAATAAGACATACACAAAAATACCACAACACTTCCACCAACATCTATAACATAACATGAGCACTATAACATATCACTATCACAAAAAAAAAATAATACACAGACACCCACATATTATACATTTCAATTGCAAATTTAAGACATGAGACATACACACCAAATCTAAGACATTCACCTCCAACTAAGACATACACATCACCCCTAAAACTTCCTTCCTTATTCATTCCGTATATCTCCTAGAGCTGTTTTAACCCCGACGGATCCATCACGACGTAGGAGCCAGAGGAACCATCACCACTCCAACACCACCTACTACACTCTGGCTCCTACGTCGTGATGGATCCGTCGGGGTTAAAACAGCTCTAGGAGATATACGGAATGAATAAGGAAGGAAGTTTTAGGGGTGATGTGTATGTCTTAGTTGGAGGTGAATGTCTTAGATTTGGTGTGTATGTCTCATGTCTTAAATTTGCAATTGAAATGTATAATATGTGGGTGTCTGTGTATTATTTTTTTTTTGTGATAGTGATATGTTATAGTGCTCATGTTATGTTATAGATGTTGGTGGAAGTGTTGTGGTATTTTTGTGTATGTCTTATTTTTGTGCGAATGTTTAAAAAATAAGTGTTTTCAGTGATCATAGTAGTTTTGAGATGCATGATCTTAGATTTTTTTTTGGTGATCTTGGTGATTAGTGTTGATAGATGACGGTAAACATGATATGGAATTGGTGATCGTGATTTTTGTGTGAATAATTATAAAAATGTGTGTTTTCTGTGATCTTGGTGTTGGGGATCATAAAATCTGGTAATCGTCTTGGATATAGTGTTCTTAGATAATGTAGGGTACAACAGGTTGAAACAAGGGGGGTTAGGTGTGATGTTACCAACCACCAAGTAACACAATGGGAGTGTGACGTCACTGGAGGTGAGCTCGTCGGTCCTGTGAGGTGAGACATCGTGTGTTGGTGGTAGTGAGGTGAGTGCGCTTAGATATTGTCAAATATGATTTTTTTTTTTTTGTGTGTGTGTGTGTGAAATGTTTATAAAAATGATTGTTTTCTGTGATATTAGTGATTTTGAGGTAAGTGAACATGGGTGATTGTAGTTGGTGATTGTCTTATATTATGTGTGTGTACAAGATATGTTTTCAGTTGATGGTGATCATGTACTAAGTGTTTGCGTATTAGGTTTGTGTTCATGCTTTTTTTTTTTTTTCATGCGCCAAATGGGGAGGGAGTTCTTGGTTATAGTGATTTGAGGGGATTTCTATAAAAAGGATGTTAGATGGTGATGTTAAACTTAGTTTCTGGTGATTTTGACGGTGATTGGTAGTATTCAGTGGTGATTTGGTAGTAATCAGTAGTGTTTTTTTTATGGTAATGTCTCATGGGAGTATTCGGAGGTGTTTGATGGTGTTTTTTTGAAGGTGTTCAAATGATGTGCAGAGCATTTTTTGAAGAAGATCAGTGGTGTTCAGAGTTGGTTCAAAGTTAGTCAGTGTTTAGGTTAGGTTAGGATAGGTTAGGTTAGGATAAGTTAGGTTAGGTTAGCTTAGGATAAGTTAGGTTAGGTTAGGTTAGGTTAGGTTAGGATAGGTTAGGTTAGGTTAGGTTGGGACAGGTTAGGATAGGTTAGGTTAGGTTAGGTTAGGTTCGGTAGGTTAGGTAAGGTTAGGTTAGGTTAAGTTAGGTAGTATTCGAGGTGTTTGATGGAGTTAGGTTAGGTTAGGATAGGTTAGGTTAGGTTAGGATAGAGGTGTTTGATGGAGTTAGGTTGGGTTAGGTTAGGTTAGGTTAGGTTAGGAGAGGTGATTGATGGAGTTAGGTTAGGTTCGGTTAGGTGAGGTTAGGTTAGGTTAGGAATTAGGTTAGGTTAGGTTAGGTTAGGTTAGGATAGACAGTTGGTCTGGAAAGAGATGATTTTCTACCTTGGATGTTACCCGCATTTCATGGCGTCTGTCTGTCCTGAGTTGGCGCAGGTGTTCATGATTATCTTAAATCTACCTTGGGTGTGAACCGCATTACCCAGTGGTGTTGGGGGGGGAAGGGGTGACCCACAATGAGTCTCTCAGAGCGAGGAAAGTGTTTCTATTCGGAAATCGAGTAAATATTTCTACCATTGAGTGTGTTTACCAACAAGAAAATAATGTTCGATTTTACGATAAAGTTTTCAAAACTAATTTGGAAATATCCAAAAAAATGGAGTCGTTCAAAGTAATTCTGGAGTACTCTAATGTATTTTGGAAGTGTTCTAATATATTTTAGGTTAGGTTAGGATAGGTTCGGCTAGGTTAGGTTAGGTAAGGTTAAGATAGGTTAGGTTAGGTTAAGGATAGGTTAGGGTAGGTTAGGTTAGGTTAGGATAGGTTAGTTAGGTTAGGCTAGGTTAGGTTAGGTTAGGTTGGGTTAGGTTAAGTTAGGTTAGGTTAGGTTAGGCTAGGTTAGGTTATGTTAGGTAAGGTTAGGTTAGGGTAGGTTCGGTTAGGTTAGGTTAGGTTAGGTTAGGTTAGGTTAGGCTAGGTTAGGTTAGGTTAGGATAAGTTAGGTAAGGTTAGGTTAGGTTAGGTTAGGCTAGGTTAGGATAAGTTAGGTTAGGTTAGGTTAGGTTAGGTTAGGTTAGGTTAGGTTAGGATAAGTTAGGTTAGGTTAGGCTAGGTTAGGGATGTGTGTGTGTGTGTCTGTGTGTGTGTGTGGGGGGATGTGGGATGTGGGTGATGTGGGATGTGGGTGTTGTTGTCGAACTAGAGATACCGAAAAGACGTTATAAGTGGGTTGTTTTTGTGACTTTTTCTGATGTAGTGTGGCCCCTTATTAACTTTAATGAACTAAAAGGGTTAAAACGAGAAAAAAATGGGAGGTGTGGGTGTTGTGACTTTCTGATGAAATTAGATAAAACGAGAAAAAATTGTGGGTGTTGTGGGTTGTGGGTGTTGTGGGATGTGGGTGTTGATCTTAGTTTATGGTGATTTTGGTGGTGTTTTGAGTGTATTCAGTGGTGTTTTAGTATTCAGTGGTGTATTTGGGAGTACTCAAATGGTGTTTTTGGAAGTGTTTCAGTGTTGTTTGGAAATGTTCAAAGGTGTTCAAAGGTGTTTTGAGTGTGTTCAAATGTTGTTTTTTTGAAGGTGATCAAGGGTGTTCAAGGGTGTTTTGAAGGTGTTCAAAGGTGTTTTGAGGTGTATTCAAAGGTGTTTTGAAGTGTGTTCAAATGATTATGAGAGTGTTTTGAATGTGTTCAAAGGTGTTTTGAAGGTGTTGAAGGGTGGATTGAATTCAGCGGTGTTTTAGTAGTAATCAGTGGTGTAATTGGGAGTACAAAGGTGTTTTGAAGGTGTTGAAAATGGGGTGTTTTGAAAAGTGTTCAAGGGTGTTTGAAGGTGTTTGTTTTGATTGAATTCAGCGGTGTTTTAGTAGTAATCAGTGGTGTAATTGGGAGTACTCAAATTGTGTTTTTTGGAAGTGTTTCAGTGTTGATTGGAAATGTTCAAAGGTGTTTTTGAAAGTGTTCAAGAGTGTTTTGAAGGTGTTCAAGGGTGTTTGAAGGTGTTGAAGGGTGTTTTGATTGAATTCAGCGGTGTTTTAGTAGTAATCAGTGGTGTAATTGGGAGTACTCAAATAGTGTTTTGGAAATGTTCATGGGTGTTGTGGGATGTGGGTGTTGTGGGTGTTGTTGTCGAACTAGAGATACCGAAAAAAAATGTTATAAGTGGGTTGTTGTTGGGACTTTTTCTGATGTATTGTGTCCCCTTAATAACTTTAATGAACTAAAAGGGTAAAAACGAGAAAAATTGTGGGTTGTGGATGTTGTTGTTGTGACTTTCTGATGTACTGTGTCCCCTTATTAACTTTAATGAACTAAAAGGGTTAAAAGAAAAAAAATTGTGGGTTGTGGGTGTTGTGGGGTGTGGGTGAAGTGGAGAAAAATTGTGGGTGTTGTGGGGTGTGTTGTGCGTGTGTGTTGTCGGTGTCATAGAGATTTTTTTTGGGTGAAAATCTTTTTCTGATGTAATGTGTCCCCTTACTTTAATGAACTGATGACATTAGGGTAAAACGAGTAAAATTTGTTGGTAATTGATGAGGGTAGTGTAGTCGAATTAGAGTTACCGAAAAAAGATGATATAAGTGGGTTGTGATGAAATTAGTTTAAAAACGATATTCAAAGGTGTTTTGAAGGTGTTCAAGGGTGTTTATGTGAGTATTCAAATGATTATGAGAGTGTTTTTGGGGGTGTTCAAAGTAAAGTGTTTGAGTTAGTTTTTGTGACTTTTTTTCTGATGTATTGTGTCCCCTTAATAACTTTAATGAACTAAAAGGGTAAAAACGAGAAAATGCCTAGTCTGGAGACTGAGGGATGAGTTGTAATTTAATGAAATGTGTAAGTGCAGATAAATTAGAGATGTCAAATCTTATTTGGGAGTACTCAAATAGTGTTTTGGAAATGTTCAAAGGTGTTTTTGAAGGTGTTCAAGAGTGTTTTGAAGGTGTTCAAGGGTGTTTGAAGGTGTTGAAGGGTGTTTTGATTGAATTCAGCGGTGTTTTAGTAGTAATCAGTGGTGTAATTGGGAGTACTCCAATAGTGTTTTTGGAAGTGTGTGTTGAAGGTGTTCAAGGGTGTTTTGAAGGTGAATTCAAGGTTTGGTAAATGTTCAAAGGTGTTCAAAGGTGTTTTGAGTGTGTTCAAATGTTGTTTTTGAAGGTGTTCAAGGGTGTTTTGAAGGTGTTCGAAGGTGTTCAAAAGGTGTTTTGAGTGTGTTCAAATGATTATGAGAGTGTTTTGAAGGTGTTCAAAGGTGTTTTGAGGTTATTCAAAGGTGTTTTGAGTGTGTTCAAATGTTGTTTTTTTTAAGGTGTTCAAAGGTGTTCAAGGGTGTTTATGTGAGTATTCAAAGGTGTTTTTTGAAGGTGTACAAATGATTATGAGAGTACTTATGAAGGTGTTCAAATGATGTGCAAGAGTACTTATGAAGGTGTTCTGGGAGTATTCAGAGGTGATTTGGGGGTGTTCGAATGATGTTTTTTGGAGTATTTCAGTGTTGTTTGGAAATGTATAAAGGTATTTTTTGTGAGTATTCAAATGATTTATGAGAGTGTTTTGAAGATGTTCAAAGTAAAAGTGCGTATTTAACTTCGTAATATGTAAAATTGTGAGTAGTGAATTTAACGAAAGTGGATGTAAGCGATGTGGTGACTTTCTGATGCATGTGTCCCCTTATTAACTTTAATGAACTAAAAGGGTTAAAACGAGAAAAATTGGGGGTTATGAGTGAAAATTGTGAGGTGTTGGTTGGAGTGTGAGGGTTTGGGAGGGTGGGTAAAAGGGTAGACAGGATTCAACCTGTGTGCGCGGTCATCACGTGACGTCACTGACATAGGGGGCGACCTGATTCAACCTGTGTGCGCGTGACGTCACTGACCGCCGAGTAAACACGCTTTTTTAGTTCATTTAACTTAATGAGAGGAAACTTTTAGTTCATTTGACTTAATGAGCGGAAACTTTTAGTTCATTTTAAAATAATAAGGGGAAGATGTTTAGACCTGTAGTAAGCATGCCCCCATAGGAGGAGTCTATTTTGAATGCTTACCCCCAGAGGGGGGATTCCAAAAACTTTGATCCGAGGAATTTCGAAAACCCCATAGGAGGGAATCCAAAAACTTGGTATTATCGAGAAAAATTTGAGGTTGGGGGGTGGGTGAAAGTGGGAGGGGTAATCCAAAAATTTGATCCAAGGTGATCATAAGAAATTCAAAACCCCCATAGGGGGGGAATCCAAAAACTTGTATTATCGAGAAATTTTTGGGATTGGGGGGGTGAAAGTGGGAGGGGGAACCTTAAAAATTTGATCTGAGGAGATGGAGTCTTGGTATTGTCGAGAAAATTTGGGGTGAAAAAATTTGATCCAAGGAGGGGTTTCGAATCCAAAAAAAAAAAAACTTGATCCAAGGAGATGGAGAATTTCGAAAACCCCATAGGGGGGATCCAAAAAACTTGATCCGAGGAGATGGAGTCATGGTATTGTCGAGAAAATTTCGGGTGAAAGGAGGGGTACCCAAAAAAAAACTTGATCCAAGGAGATGGAGAATTTGATATTGAGAAATTTTTGGGGATGGGGGTGAAAGGAGGGGTACCCAAAAAAACTTGATCCGAGGAGATGGAGAATTTCGAAAAATAGGGGGGAATCCCTTGATCCGAGGAGATGGAGAAAACCCCCATAGGGGGAAAAGTCCAAAAACCTTGATCCGAGGAGAT